>NC_059196.1:18022058-18182058 GCF_020615455.1 Coregonus clupeaformis | reverse complement strand
TTAATCTGCTGTTTTGGACAATCCAGGGCCTGCGAGTGTGGCCCCTGCCAAGGCCAAAACCCAAATCACTCTCAGTCACACATGCTGGAAGCATTCTCCACAGACTCCCAGCCACGCATGGTTAGCACACACTCCTCTATCACTCCTCTAAATCTATTCTAAACATGTACAGTACAGAGAAGTATTCTAAATCTATTCTAAACATGTACAGTACAGAGAAGTATTCTAAATATATTCTAAACATGTGCAGTACAGAGAAGTATTCTAAATCTATTCTAAACATGTACAGTACAGAGAAGTATTCCAAATATATTCTAAACATGTACAGTACAGAGAAGTATTCTAAATCTATTCTAAACATGTACAGTACAGAGAAGTATTCTAAATCTATTCTAAACATGTACAGTACAGAGAAGTATTCTACATCTAATCTAAACATGTACAGTACAGAGAAGTATTCTAAATCTATTCTAAACATTTACAGTACAGAGAAGTATGCAAGGACCCCAGACGTCTGATTCACGAGACATTTCACATCACGATTGATGTGTACAGTTAGTGAATCAATGTAAAAAATAACAAATAGCTAGTTGTGCATTTGAGTGTGATGAACGTCTACATTTTGGGTGAAGGTTGTGTGTTTTAATGCTTGTGTGTTTACGTGTTTATAGGTTGGAATGTGTGCGTGTGTTTGTGTGTGGGGGAGGATATGTATTTATGTTTGTGTTAGTGTTGCTGTGCAAAACCAATCCCCTCCACCACAGTATTCTCTAGAGTGATTGTATCCTTTATCAGCATCAGCTTTCACTAAGGTGTGATGCTCTGATCTATCTATAATCCCCATCTGAGGCCTAAGGAGATCAGACACATGAAACCACTGCTCTCTCTTAGTGTCTGTGTGTGTGTGTGTGTGTGTGTGTGTGTGTGTGCATTTGTGTGTGCGTGTGTGTGCGTGCGTGCGTGTGTGCGTGCGTGTGTGTGTGCGTGCGTGTGTGCACATTTGCGTGTGCATGTACAATACAAATCAAATCAAATCAAATCAAATTTTATTGGTCACATGCGCCGAATACAACAGGTGCAGACATTACAGTGAAATGCTTACTTACAGCCCTTAACCAACATTCACAAACCATACATGTTCCAAATGTTTGTAACACAATAGTTAATGGAGAGATAAGTGAATGTGATAACATGTGTTAGGTGGAGTGTGAATTCACATTTAGCATGCGGTTATTCATATTTGTCTGCTTACAGTGTGTGGCTTACTCAGTTTTGGCAGTGTAAACATTTGCCTGAGAGTGTAAGAGTAAATATAGCATCCACACTGCAATTTGCTTACCCTTGTGTTTGAATGTTTGGCCAGCCATCTGGCTGTATGAGAATGTGTGTGTGTGTGTGTGTGTGTGTGTGTGTATGTGTGTTGGGGGATGAACTTGTGAGTCAGACGAGGATCTGTTTCAGAAGTGTCTGTTTATGTTTGTCTATCTGTGTCGGAGGGAGCGTGACGCATGTCCCTTATTGGTTTGTGTAAGGTGTTTCACTGTTGTGTGTGTGCGTGATTAAGTATGTATTTGTGTATGTGTGTGTGTGTGTCTGGCTCTCTCATCAGCTTCTATCACTTTTACTCAACCACACACAGCAGCTGCTGCTGCCAGCCCTGAGGGACAACGTTGGACACAGTGGACAAACACACACACACACACACACACACACACACACACACACACACACACACACACACACACACACACACACACACACACACCAATGCCATATCTCCCCATGCCCTCATCATGCTTATAGCCCAAACATTGCAGCAGAATGATATGATGCAGGTTGTCTCAGTCCCTCCCTCCCTCTCAAGGCCTTCTAGTTCTATCTGTTCAGCGAATGAGCGAGAGAGAGAGAGAGCGAGAGAGAGAGAGAGAGAGAGAGAGAGAGAGAGAGAGAGAGAGAGGGAGAGACAGAGAGAAAGAGGGGGAGACCTTATGAAAATGAGTTCAGCACCAGAAGTCACTGTAGAAAAGCATTGAGAGAGGCAGTATAAGACAATGCATCAGATATGTATGGGATAGATATGATCTGCACTAGATGCAAATCAATACCCACAGACACTTCATCCATCTTCCTCTCACAGATAGAGTGAGAGCTCTGGTGCCTTTGTACAGTCAGTGGATCTCATTATGAGTCTATGGAAGCTTAGAACAAAGGGAAAAGGCTCCTAACAAACTGATACAACCTTTCATATGCTTCTTGCTAAGTAAGATAATGAAAGCTCATTGTTCCGTTGTTGAGAGCCCAACACTAGTGTGAGGCCTATACAATGACTTGTTTTAAGGACATTACATCAAAGTTGGATCAGCCTGTAGTGTGGTTTTCCACTTTAATTTTGAGTGTGACTCCAAATCCAGACCTCCATGGGTTGATACATTTGATTTCCATTGATAATTTTTGTGTGATTTTGTTGTCAGCACATTCAACTATGTAAAGAAAAAAGTATTTAATAAGATTATTTCATTCATTCAGATCTAGGATGTGTTATTTTAGTGTTCCCTTTATTTTTTTTGAGCAGTGTATTTGACAAACCATGGTATGGCTCTTTGATAAGGCTGAATCTATGGCTCCATGGCTGTTTGAGGTGTTGACATGGATTAAGAGTATAAGATAATAATTAAGAGTGGCCTAAGAGTGGTCTGGGACACTGTGTCTATTCTATTCTCTCCCTGTGAGTCTTATGGTCATTTATGGTCTGTCTTACGGTTTATAACATTTATAAGCGCTGATTCATGGACTGAACCCTCATTAACAGCCCATTCTCTCAACGGCCAGAGTCACTGATCTCTCCTCTCTCGGCCTGAGTAATCTTTCTAACCCTCTTTTTCCACTCTTTTTCTCTATCCATCTCTTTCACTTTCTCTCCCTCTCTCTTGCTCTCTCTCACTGAGTACAGAAAAGAGAGATGGGTGGGAGATAGTGAATGAGTACAGAAAAGAGAGATGGGTGGGAGATAGTGAATGAGTACAGAAAAGAGAGATGGGTGGGAGATAGTGAATAAGTACAGAAAAGAGAGATGGGTGGGAGATAGTGAATGAGTACAGAAAATTGGAAAAACAAGAAAGAGACATCCAGTGGAGAGGAGAATAAAGGAAGCGAGAATATATTTGCATCGAAATGCATTTGTGCATATATTTGAACACACAGTGGTGCATGTTGATAAATGCCTTTATTGGCTGTAGGGCAGGGGTCTGCAACAGGTGGCCCACAGGCCAAAACCGTCCCGCAAGTTTAAAAAATGTTGATCCCCCTACGGTTTTTGGGGGGTGGATTTTATACTGAACAAAAATATAAACGCAACATGTAAAGTGTTGGTCCCATGTTTCATGAGCTGAAATAAAAGATCCCAAAACTTTTCCATGCGCACAGTAAGTTTATTTCTCTAAGATGTTGTGCACAAATGTGTTTACATCCCTGTTAGTGAGCATTTCTCCTTTGCCAATATAATCCACCACCTGACAGGTATGGTATATTGAGAAGCTGATTAAACAGCATGATTATTACACAGGTGCACCTTGTGTTAGGGATAATAAAAGGCCACTTTAAAATGTGCAGTTTTGTCACACAACACAATGATACAGATGTCTCAAGTTTTGGAGCGTGCAATTGGCATGCTGACTGCAGGAATGTCCACCAGAGCTTTTGCCAGATAATTGAATGTTCATTTCTCTACCATAAGCCGCCTCCAATGCCTTTTTAGAGAATTTGGCAGTACGTCCAACCGGCCTCAGAACTGCAGACCACATGTAACCACAACAGCCCAGGACCTCCACATCCGGCTTCTTCACCTGCGGGATCGTCTGAGACCAGCCACCCGGACAGCTGATGAAACTGTGGGTTTGCACAACCAAAGAATTTCTGCACAAATCGTCTCAGGGAAGCTCATCTGCGTGCTCGGTGTCGCCATCCCATCTGATTTGTGCTTAGTGGGACTATCATTTCTTTTTCAACAGGACAATGACCCAACACACCTCCAGGCTGTGTAAGGGCTATTTGACCAAGAAGGAGAGTGATGGAGTGCTGCATCAGATGAACTGGCCTCCACAATCCCCGACCTCAACTCAAATGTGATGGTTTGGGATGAGTCGGACAGCAGAGTGAAAGAAAAGCAACCAACAAGTGCTCAGCATATGTGGGAACTCCTTCAAGACTGTTGTAAAAGCATTCCAGGTGAAGCTGGTTGAGAGAATGCCAAAAGTGTGCAAAGCTGTCATCAAGGCAAAGGGTGGCTACTTTGAAGAATCTAAAATCTAAAATATATTTGTATTTGTTTAACACTTTTTTAGTAACTACATGATTCCAAACGTGTTATTTCATCAATTTAATGTTTACACTATTATTCTACAATGTAGAAAATAGTAAAAATAAAGAAAAACCCTTGAATGAGTAGGTGTGTCCAAACGTCTTTATTTTTAAATATATTTTCCTTTATTATGTTCCCCTAACCCTACCACCCCTCCCCTAATTGGAGGAAACTAATGGACAAAAGACTTAGGCTTCTACTTCCAACTTATACATACTATATACATTTTACGGACACAATGTATTTTACAATAGTTATCTCCCCTATCTATGGCAATTTGAACGCACATAGATACCGTGATGAGATCCTGAGGCCCATTGTCGTGCCATTCATCCGCCGCCATCACTTCATATTTCAGCATGATAATGCACAGCCACATGTCACAAGGATCTGTACACGATTCCTGGAAGCTGAAAATGTCCCAGTTCTTCCATGGCCTGCATACTCACCAGACATGTCACCCATTGAGCATGTTTGGGATGCTCTGGATCAACGTGTAAGACAGTTCCTGCCAATATCCAGCAACTTTGCACAGCCATTGAAGAGGAGTGGGACAACATTCCACAGGCCACAATCAAAAGCCTGATCAACTCTATGGGAAGGAGATGTGTCGCGCTGCATGAGGCAAATGGTGGTCACACCAGATACTGACTAGTTTTCTGTGACCAACAGATGCATATCTGTATTCCCAGTCATGTGAAATCCATAGATTAGGGCCTAATGAATTCATTTAAATTGACTGATTTCCTTATATGAACTGTAACTCAGTAAAATGAACAGTAAAATCTTTGAAATTGTTGCATGTTGCGTTTATGTTTTTGTTCAGTGTAGTTTTTGGTTAAAAAAAGAATGTGAAATCACCAGGAATTCAGCTAAAAAAACATGTAATTTAGGAAGTCTGTTCCCAAGTATTCCCACAAATAAAAAAGAGACATATGTGATCGTGTCTCAATGAAATCAAGGTATATAATAATTGTTATTTTCAAATACAATCTCTTTTGGGCTTAGTTGTGGTCAATTTGCAGTGTACAAATCTTTCTAATTATTTTCCAGCCCTCCGACCATTCGCTCCGATCTAGTTGCCTACCCCTGCTGTAAGGGGAAGAAGCGACTGTAAACACTCTAGGGGCCAATGTATCTGAAATGAGGACGGTAATAAATAGACCTGTGGGGGACTCTGCAAGATATGGGCCCTCCAATACCACCACAGAGCATTCTCATCATGGACTATTATTCACACACAAACACGCACACACACACACGCACACTGATGTGCTCTCTCAGTGCTCTCTCACCCTAAATAGCCATTACCTCACAGCTCCCTGACTCCAATACTCTCACCAGAGCTGAACAGGCACAAACCAGTGGAAGCCCTTACACTGATTGAACAAAATGATAATTGGTTAAAATGAGTCGGAGCTACATGGAGCCATACTCCAGCAAAGAGAAAATCATATTTTTATCCAACTCAAAATAATACGTGAATCTAATTCCAATCAATCAGTTTATCCAACTCAAAAAATTATTTTTAAATTACTCCACTCAAATGTGTGTGGATGACCTGTACTTTAGTATAGGCTATGTGTTTGTGTGTTTATACACTGATTCATGTCTACTATACACTGTAGATATGTTTGTGCATGTTTGGAGCACAGGGGGTCTAGTTCTATTCCCCTTCCTCATCAGTGACACAGATGCATTTGATTTCAGAGAGCCTACTGAGAAACCATGCTGAGGGACAGTACAGGAAGAGAGCATGGTGCACACACATAAAAAACATACACATACAGCCATGTGCACACTGACACAAACACACATAACATTCATATAGCAACAAAGACCCCCAATCCTTTGCTCACACACATATGCTGCCCTTCTAACCCAAAGCTGCCCATGCAGCAAAACAACACAGTGTGTAATATATTATGCTATCTCTAATACACAATGACATTACCCTGAGGCAAGGCACAGAGAATGCCATGCCTTGTAGGCTAGCTCCTCTACCTATGGTAAGTTTGGTAGACCCTGTTTCTGGAAGCCATAGTTTGGGCTGGTTGCTTCAGCGCTACGATGATTAGTAAGTAACTACAACAAATCCATCAGGTTAGAATATCATACTAATTGGTGTCCAACCACATGGTTTCCAACAGGTTTAAGCTGACTGGAGCATGGGTTCCCTCACACGTTCCATTTCCTACTCCTCTATCCAAGTCTAACCCAACACAAAATAATAAGTTAATCTAATTGTTTTAATAATAATTGTATCTAACTCAAAACAAGAAGTTTTACCAACTCCTACTACCCATGTCTACAATGTTTTTCCACCCACTGTCCATAGCTCTCATCAGTCATGAAGCTGGGTTATAGCCAAGACATTATGATCTCTGCCTGTGTTGAGGCGCTTCCTTCCAACAATGGGGATCAGTGTTGCTTCCAATAGGAACCCTGGTATGTGACCAGTGTTCAGTCATGCTCTCTCCCTCTCCAGCCTGCATTTCAATGGAAGGAAGCCACTATCTGATCTCAGCCAGGAATTCTATTTACAAGTGGACGACGTCTGATAAATCATACGCACACACACACACACACACACACACACACACACACACACACACACACACACACACACACACACACACGGCATCTCTCCTGCAAATGTACACAAACACATCTGCGTGTTTGTTAATGCTAATGCGATTCATGTGATTCATGTTGAAAAGCAGCCAGTTTATTTTGGTGTCGCCCAGAGGGAATGCACTGTGGCATCACCAGGGGGGATAAGGGAGCCATGATGCTTCCTTCCTTATTTCCTTGCATCTTCAGACAGTGACCAATGAGGATCCCCAAACCACAGTAGAAGGACCAATCAGAGGCTTGTGCTCAGGGGGATTTCCAGTTTCCACAATGTTTCTAAACAGCGATGATGCCAAGGTTGGATGTCATTTCATGGAGAGCCATCACTCTCTACCGCGGCTGAACAATAGTGAAGTTAATTGCCAGCTAACATGCCAGCCACTTACAGTACAATCTTAGAAAAAAGGGTTCCAAAGGGTTTTTCAGTTGTCCCTATATGAGAACCCTTTTTTGGTTCTAGATAGAACCCTTTTGGGTTCCAAGTAGAACTCTCTGTGGAAAGGGTTCTATATGGAACCCAAAAGGGTTCTACCTGGAACCAAAAAGGGTTCTTCAAAGGGTTATCCTATGGAGACAAGCGATTAACTATTTTAGGTTCTAGATAGCACCTTTTCTTTCTAAGAGTGTAACAATGGATGAAAAGCAAACATGACTAAATGAGTCAGCTACGAAACAGTGCAGACAATTGCTTTAACTCTAACTCTAATACCCCCTCTTGCTCATGGTCATATTACCATCTTACCCTTTAACACCATTGTCAGTGAGAGAGAGAGAGAGAGCAAGAGGACAGTTCTTACACTGGTACTGTAACCATAGAAATAGAACTACTAGAACAGACACTAGAATGGGGAAATCAGAACAATTACTTGAATAGGGGATTACCGTTCTAGTAATTATATTTCTATGACTGTAACCAGCCTCTGCAGACTGAAGCGATGGTGCCTGCCTCTGTCTGTTAGAGTGTGAATAACACTTTGCTCTCACTCCTTCTAGCATGGGTGACTAATTGAGATGATCAGTGTGATCATTCATAGCACCACTACTGCTACCGGATACAGGCTGACTGGTCTGTCTCCTAATGGAAGCACACATCTGGGGAAGCCAGGGGTCAGGCAGCTTTGGCACTACGCATATTATACTCTAATTCTATAGTGCTAGTCCTGGAGGAATATTCATATAGATATAACGATGGACACTGATTATGATAGTGTTATGTATGGGTTATGAATGTGTTATGAAGTCCTTATGTAGGTACCCTTCAAATAATGTATCACCCAATGTGCTGAATAGTTGATATAATGTAATTTATACACTCAAAGTATCTAATCTTGTATGACAAATTATGGACAACTAGCTATAGGGCCCAGAATTGTGTTATGAGGTAGCCTACAGTAGATATTGGATGTCGGTTTTAATCTCTCTCTCTTTCTCTCTCTCTCTCTCTCTCTCTCTCTCTCTCTCTCTCTCTCTCTCTCTCTCTCTCTCTCTCTCTCTCTCTCTCTCTCTCTCTCTCTCTCTCTCTCTCTCTCTCTCGCTCTCTCTCTCTCTCTCTCTCTCTCTCTCTCTCTCTCTCTCACCTCTCTCTCTCTCTCTCTGTCTCTCTCTCTCTCTCTCTCTCTCTCTCTCTCTCTCTCTCTCTCTCTCTCTCTCTCTCTCTCTCTCTCTCTCTCTCTCTCTCTCTCTCTCTCTCTCTCTCTCTCTCTCTCTCTCTCTCTCTCTCTCTCTCTCTCTCTCTCTCTCTCTCGCTCTCTCTCTAGGCTTACAGTGGATTTGGCAAGACATGGTTTTGTGATGAGAAAACTTCAACATTGACTGACACTGACAGCTCTTTTGTACTTCGCTGAGCTGCAGTTGCACTTTTAAGCCTCCACTGCATTAGGACAACCAATGACATAAGAACCTCACAATTCATTTGTGATATAATTCAAAACATATTTAATATAATGATATAATAACTCAAAATCTAGATATGAATGAGATTTCTCTTTACTGAGTAACAAAATGTACGTCCCAAATGACACCCTATTCCCTTTATAGGATACTACTTATGACCATGTTCAAAAGTAGTGCACTGAGTGTACAAAACATTAGGAACACCTGCTCATAGGCGAAAGCTATGATCCCTTATTGATGTCACTTGTTAAATCCACTTCAATCAGTGTAGATGAAGGGGAGGGGGCATGTTAAAGAAAGATTTTTAAGCTTTGAGACAATTGAGACATGGATTGTATATGTGTGCCATTCAGAGGGTAAATGGGCAAGATAAAATATTTAAGTGCCATTGAACGAGGTATGGTAGTAGGTGCCAGGCGCAGTGGTTTGTGTGA
The DNA here is from genome assembly GCF_020615455.1 of Coregonus clupeaformis. Taxonomy (NCBI): domain Eukaryota; kingdom Metazoa; phylum Chordata; class Actinopteri; order Salmoniformes; family Salmonidae; genus Coregonus; species Coregonus clupeaformis. Next base: position 18,172,740 of record NC_059196.1, on the reverse strand, counting down.
AGAACTGCAACGCTGCTGGGTTTTTCACGCTCAACAGTTGTCCGTGTGTATCAAGAATGGTCCACCACCCAAAGGACATCCAGCCAACTTGACACAACTGTGGGAAGCATTGGAGTCAACATGGGTCAGCAGTCCATGCCCCTACGAATTGAGGCTGTTCTAAGGGCAAAAGGGGCGGGTGCAACTCAATATTAGGAAGGTGTTCCTAATGTTTGGTATAGTCAGTGTATAGGGAATAGGGTGTCATTTGGGACGCACACAAAGCCAAATGAGCACACTTTCTACAGCAGTCTTGGAGCATTCATTTATCTTTATGCAGATGTCAGGGAGGACCAGTGACCACACTGCCCATAATGAGGACAAAATCAACCCTATAGCATTCGGTAGTGACTTCCCAGAAGACTAGACACCATAGCAAAGGAGACCACTTTCTGCTGCATGCAGCTCTGAGAAAACAAGTTCTCTGATGCTTACTACACATAGAACATGACACGCTATCAAAGAGTAAGAGAGAAAGGGAAAGTGTGAGAAGCTGTGAGAGAGAGCAAGGGAGAGAGAGAGAGAGAGAGAGAGAGAGAGAGAGAGAGAGAGAGAGAGAGAGAGAGAGAGAGAGAGAGAGAGAGAGAGAGAGAGAGAGAGAGAGAGAGAGAGAGAGAGAGTGAGAGAAGAGAAGAGAGAGTGAGAGAAGAGAGAGTGAGAGGAAATGGACTGGGTGAAAGTCAAATGAGGTCTCTGCATCCTCGTGCTGTTCTAAACTCTGACAGCTGAAGCCCCTTGAACCAATGGCATCTCTCCTCTCCCTAGTTTTCCCCCCTCTCTCCATCATCCCATCACTTTGTCCACAGGATTAAAACAAAGCCTCTCAGCTTCTGATCAGCCACTTTGGACAGGAAGCCACAGACTCAATCAGACCATATTTGCAACACATAGAGATGACACACAGAGGGGAAGGTCCATTGAGAGCCTCAAACTGACCATACAGATGAGAATATCCTTGCAATAAGCCCCCTATCCAATACCTAGCCTACAGTATATTCGAATCATCCCCATCAAAACCAATGGCGGATAGAGTGCCCTTTGCAGCCAACACCAGAGACATTTATTAACAATCTGCCCTTTTAAAATGGTAATGTATGTCGTATTTTTTAATTTCTTAATTTTAATGTTATGGCCATTGTGTTTGTGATTGAGCCTTCGGAATGGAAACCAAAGACAAAGTGAATGGTACAGTAAAGCTTTTGAATGTAATTTAATTTAACCTCTAGATCAAGAAAATTCCAATCTGGACTTTGAAGTCAGTTTCACTGCTGATTTTAATTATTTCCCTCTAACCAGGGACTGATTATGACCTGGTACACCAGGTGGGTGCAATGAATTATCAGGTAGAACAGAACCAGCAGTACTCCGGACCTGCAGGCTCAGTTTTGAATACCCCTGGTCTAGATATCAGTATGCTGCTTACCTTCCGATCATGGTGGAATGCTGCTGGACAGCAGCCTCCAGGAGGCGCTCTAGGATGGTCCACTCCCCCATGATGGCCGTGGTTACTCCTCTGGGTACAGGAAACCCGCTGTTTGCCCTCCCTCGGGGCTTCGAGGTGCCCTAGGCCCACGTGCGTCTACCCACCGGACGGGAAGAGAGAGCGCTGCTGCTGGGTGGGACTGGGGGCCGAGGACGTCCCCTACTACAGCTCACTGGGTCCCCATGGCTGCCTGATGGATATCCCTGGACCCCCGCCTCGCTGACCTGAGATGACTGGACCGGTGCTTCTCTGTGTGCCGCCGTACAGACACACGCGCGTACAAGCGCTGTATCTGGTGATAGAGTTGGTGTCCCTGTTTTCACTTGTTCTGTCCTCACGTGGGTTCTCTCTCTCTGCGATCCTGCCTTCTAGGTGTACCTGGCCTCTCTACCTAGCTCTGTCTCCAGCTGCCCTGCTGCTTTCACACACATGTCTGCCCCTGCTCGCTACCGCAACACACATAGAAGGGTCTCACACTCTCTCCCTAGCTGTCGTAATCCCTCAGTCACTGTGTCTGGTAAAACACCACCCAACACAATGAAACCAGACTCCCACACTCTAAACACCCTGCCATGCACTGAGACTTAGTGTGCAGGAACAGTGATCCATTGCACCCAGTCTCACGAGCACACTCCTTCACGCTCACACACTCGCACACGGTCCTCAACAGTCAAAGATCAGCGTCTGTCTTCTCTCTCCACTCCTCCTCTTCCCTCCCTCCACTCTGTCTCTCCTCCGTCCTCTCTCTCTCTCCTTCCCTGTGGCTAGTCTTGTGCTTCTCTGCCTCTCTCTCCACCTCTCCTCAACGAGCTACTACCTACCACTCTCCCTCCACATTGTTTTCTGCTTCACCCTCCCTCTCTCCTCTCTCCTCTCTCCACTCTCCTCGTTCTGTTCACACTGTCAGCAGTGGAGTAGTGTACCTCCCTCCCTCTCTCGTTTACTCGCTCGTCACTCTCCCCCTCTGTCACTCTGGCAGAGAGCGAGAGTGAATCGCTGCTTCGCTGGTACTCGTAAGGAAAGCTCCCCACTGGTTTCTCTCAGCGTGCTAGAGGAACGATAGCTCTTCTTTTTCTTCTCCTCCCTCCCTCTGCTGCTTCTCTGCCTTCATCTTGTTTCCCTCACAGTTTGACTTCACACTCTCTCTGTCTCCACCTTCTCCACCTGCCCACTCCCTTTCTCTCACTCTTACTCTCTCGCTCTTTGCCTGCAGTCACCCGGCTCGTGCGTGTGTCCAGAGGATTAGAGAGAGGAATCATCGCTCTACTCCTCCCTCCCTCCATCGCTCTGTTTATCCTCTCCTCTCCCTCTCTCTAATCTCTCACTGTTCCACTCCAAATACAACACAACTGACACACAAACCATTTTCCTTTATCACTCTCATCCAGCCTTGCTTTTCCTCCATCCCTCCATTTTGCCCACCTACTGGCGTGCCTGCTGTACCTCTCTTTTCTCCTTTTCTACCTCTCCTCTCCTCTCACCTTCTGTGTGTACACAGAGCGTTCACATTGACAACTGTGTTTATTGACACTGGCATTGTGTTGGGGGATGCAAATGTAGAAGACTGTCATGGTCACCTTTGCTGTTATGGTCACCCTCAAATCCACAAACACTTGCTAAGTCTCTGGTGGAAATGCAAACATACAGATGACCCCCCCTCTCTCTCTTTCTACCCACAGCCAAGGGAAGGAGAGAGCAGAGCAAGACTGAAGGTGTGTGTGTGTGTGTGTGTGTGTGTGTGTGTGTGTGTGTGTGTGTGTGTGTGTGTGTGTGTGTGTGTGTGTGTGTGTGTGTGTGTGTGTGTGTGTGTGTGTGTGTGTGTGTGTGTGTGTGTGTGTGTGTGTGTGTGTGTGTGTGTGTGTGGTGGGATTAAAGGGAGATGAGATTTACCAGAGTTTTTACATTTGAAACAACTTGCAACTTCTAAATTTCACGTTTGGAGAAACATGGAAAAAGTATAATTCTGCAGTGACTGTGAGAGCTTGTTGGACTTAGAAAATGATTTACTCAGGTGATGCACTCCCTCTCTCTTCATGCCAACCCTTTCTAAGCAGGAATTACAACCCTTTCTAAGCAGGAATTACATCACACAACGAAGGCGCCAATAGGAGTGGAATGCGGTGGCCTTTACAATGTGTATATTCTAGTGTGTCTGTGTGTCATCAGCTGGACACCAGCACAGACGCCAGGCTGGGAGTGCAGTCACAAGGATCCTGACCCTTATCCTCCCTGGTGAATACAGACGTAGGACTGAGTTGTAAGCTACTGTATGTACACAGTTCATATCACTGTGTTACCCATCCTCTCACATTCTAGAAAGCATCCACTGTGAGGTTCAGGTGAAGATTATCAATATCTCCCAAGAGAAGGGTCTTTGACATACTCACATCCTGAGCGAGTGAACTATGGTCAGTACCAGTGCAGTCGGTAGGGGATGAGGTATTCACCAGTCACCTTCACTATTCATGTGTCTTTGAGATAGGAGAAAGGAAAGCTTGAAGATAGGAATATAGGTAAGAGGACTGGTGGTTGCTGGCTCAGCACATCGTGAGACACACTATAATGAAGTAATGCAGGTGAGCAGTGAGAGCGTTCATAATGTGTACCGCTCAGCTCCACTCACGGCTCACCATAGTCATCTACTTCATGCCAAGGCAATCTGGCTCCATCAACGGCTCGCACGTGAGGTGAGAGAGAATAGAAATAACATGAAAACCATCGCTCTCAAACACACCTAAATCTGTACATTCAAAATGACTGGTCATGGTGAACCAAAATGAACACCAAGATGGCTGGTAGCTTTGATAGAATAGGTTAGACGAGAACATTATTGTCCATTGCATTATGAAATAGAAATGTGCCTTTTTACTGACATTGCTGTCAACGGCCATAACATAGGTAAGGTTTATGGGCTCAGTCTCAGAGGCACCAGTGTGTTGAGGGTAACTACACTGTGGGTAGGGGCAGGGTGGTGTGGGCACCTGATGGTGCCTGGCTGGCAGGCGTGGGGATTAGCGGTGTGGGATCAGAGGCGGGCAGTGGGCCACTCTTTAGGTAAAAGATTACATTCGCACCGCGATTAAGGGATAAGCAGCTTTGTCCACGCTCCAGGCATCCATGGGACAGGGGGATAGACGTCCATACTGCCAGGACAGGGGTAATTAAGGTTTAAGCCAATAGGGTGTAATCAATTACCCCCCACCACCAATGAGATGTCATGTAGTGTAAGTTATGTGGACTCACTCTGTGTGAAATAACAGGGGTTGACATGATTTTTGAATGACTACCCCTTCCTCTGTCCCCCATACATACAACATCTGTAAGGTCCCTCAGTCAAGCATTGAATCATTTCTAGCACAGCATTTCGGCAGTCTCATAAAGACGGGCAGTGATTGGTAGATGGGTAACAATAACAAATCAAATCAAATGTTATTTGTCACATGCGCCGAATACAACAGGTGTAGGTAGACCTTACAGTGAAATGCTTACTTACAAGCCCTTAACCAACAATGCAGTTTTAAGAAAGAATACCAAAACAAATCACACAAAACATACAATAATAAATAATTAAAGAGCAGCAGTAAAATAACAATAGCGAGGCTATATACATGGGGTACCGGTACAGAGTTAATGTGCGGGGCACTGGTTAGTCGAGGTAATTGAGGTAATATGTACATGTATGTAGAGTTATTAAAGTGACTATGCATAGATAATAAACAGAGAGTAGCAGCAGCGTAAAAGAGGGCGGGGCACTGCAAATAGTCTGGGTAGCCATTTGATTAGATGTTCAGGAGTCTTATGGCTTGGGGGTATAAGCTGTTTAGAAGCCTCTTGGACCTAGACTTGGCGCTCCGGTACTGCTTGCCGTGCGGTAGCAGAGAGAACAGTCTATGACTAGGGTGGCTGGAGTCTTTGACAACTTCTAGGGCCTTCCTCTGACACCGCCTGGTATAGAGGTCCTGATGGCAGGAAGCTTGGCCCCAGTGATGTACTGGGCCGTACGCATTACCCTCTGTAGTGCCTTGCGGTCGGAGGCCAAGCAGTTGCCATACCAGGCAATGATGCAACCAGTCAGGATGCTCTCGATGGTGCAGCTGTAGAACCTTTTGAGGATCTGAGGACCCATGCCAAATCTTTTCAGTCTCCTTAGGGGGAATAGGTTTTGTCGTGCCCTCTTCACGACTGTCTTGGTGTGCTTGGACCATGTTAGTTTGTTGGTGATGTGGACACCAAGGAACTTGAAGCTCTCAACCTGCTCCACTACAGCCCCGTCGATGAGAATGGGGATGTGCTCGGTCCTCTTCTTTTTCCTGTAGTCCACAATCATCTCCTTTGTCTTGATCACGTTGAGGGAGAGGTTGTTGTCCTGGCACCACACGGCCAGGTCTCTGACCGCCTCCCTATAGGCTGTCTTGTCGTTGTCAGTGATCAGGCTTACCACTGTTGTGTCATCGGCAAACTTAATGATGGTCTTGGAGTCGTGTCTGGCCATGCAGTCATGAGTGAACAGGGAGTACATGAGGGGACTGAGCACGCACCCCCGAGAGGCCCCCGTGTTGAGGATCAGCATGGCATATGTGTTGTTACCTACCCTTACCACCTGGGGGCGGCCGTCAGGAAGTCCATTGAATATCTCTTTAAGCATGGTCAAGTTCATAATTATGCTGTGGAGGATGTATTAAACCACCCAGACACATCAAAGATGCAGTCGTCCTTCTGAACTGAGCTGCAGGACAGGAAGGAAACTGCTTAGGCCATTGGTGATTTTAAAAGAGCTACAGAATTCAATGGCTGTGATGGGAGAAAACTGAGGAAGGATCAACATTGCAGTGACTCCACAATAATGACCAAAATGACAGAGTGAAAAGAATACAAATATACAGAATTTAAAAAACACAGCAAAGAAATACACTTTTTGGCCTCATGTTTGGGGCAAATCCAACACCGCTGCCTCCATATTTTCAAGCATGGTGGTGGCTGCATCATGGTATGGGTATGCTTGACATTGGCAAAGAATTGAGTTTTTCAGGATGAAAAGAAACGGGATGGAGCTAACCACAGGCATAATCATAGAGGAAAACCTGCTTTACACCAGACACTGGGAGATGAATTCACCTTTCAGCACGACAACAACCTACAACACAACTCTACACGGGAGTCGCTTACCAAGACAGTGAATGTTTGAGTGGCCAGGTTACAGTTTACTTAAATCTGCTTGAAAATCTATGGCAAGACGTGAAAATGTATCTAGAATTTTTTTTAAGAATAATGGCCAAATATTGCACAATACAGGTGTGCAAATCTCTAAAGAGACTTACCCTTGAAGACTCAGCTGTAATCGCTGCCAAATGTGTTTCTAACATGTATTGACTGAGCGGTGTGAATACTTATCTAATCAAGGTATAGTTCTATTTTTCATTAATCTTTTTTTTTGTTTATCTTAGAATTTCATCCACTTTGAGCGAATTGTGTAACGTTGACAGAAATGTACAATAAAATCAATTTTCATCTCACTATGTAACACAATAAAAAATCCAGGGGCGGTCTACTTTCTATATAATACGTTTGACCCACTAGTTTCCCCAAAGGTGACCGCTAAGATATTTTCATATACCATGAGCATCATGGATACAATGTATGGAAAATTAAGACATGTAATCTAGACCCTTTAAACATTGTTGACAAAAATATTTCACTACTTAAACAAAGTATTGGTTTTTTAAGCAGTTGAATAGACTTCTGGTGGCAAATTCATCTGTAAAATTACACCTTGGAGATGTATGCTTGTGGGCTTGAGACCATTTTGAGGAATCATATGAAACCATACTAGACACCTTAATAATGCATTACTTACTTGTTGATTAGTACAGCTAACATCTCTAGAGCCTGTAAAGTACAAATGTTCTTCCCACTATTGTGACCGATGGTATTAAATAGGCAAAAAATTATGTTTATTGTTACCACAAATGCAATGACGAATTTAAATATAGCATAGTCGGAGTAAAAATAAAAACAATTTCAATAATTTACTTGTTTTAATGAAATCAAGTCAGATTACGGCAAATAAAGTGATTTGGTACACAATAACAGATGTAACTGACAGAATGCACACAAGTCCAACTCGACACGTGGTTTCAAACAGTCTGTCATTAATTACTTTGCGTATTCACTCAGGCATACACCCCTTCTAATGAGGTCATTAATCTTGATGGTTTGGCAAGAGCGAAAGACAAGATTACCAACTGGGAGGGAGAGAGGGACGGGAGACAGCACCCTTCTGAAGCCTTTAACGTTCCCAACTGATGTTGACAGACTCAGAATCTGTAGATTTAAATATCCTGCCAATGAACTCATTTGACCTTATAATGCATTAGAACTGACCCTGAATCTGTATGACACTTTCTGGGTTGGGCTGGTTCGTGTTGTGTATATATAGGTGCGTGAAAATATCAAGGCACGGCCAATAATGTTACAAATCATGGGGACTTGGATCTTCAATATTTTCCAACACAGGTTTAAAAGGGTGGCAAATCCATCAATGACTTAAATGGGCTGAGTTGATTGATGACATTTGATGGGGCAAACAGTAGCTCTCTGGCTGGCTGTCACTCAGTGGTGGTGGGTGCCGCTATGGTGTTGTGAGTGACATCACAGTCCTGAACAGTTCTATAGTTTGGTCTCTAGGTGATCTCCTTGAAGGCCCTCTTCTCAACATACTTCAACTTGTGTCTCCTCTTGAACCTGCGGGAGGAGGCAGAACACACAATCAAACACTATCCATGGGCGGCAGGTAGCTTAGTGGGTAAGAGCGTTGTGCCAGTAACCGAAAGGTCGCTGGTTCTAATCCCCGAGCCGACTAGGTGAAAAATCTGTCGATGTGCCCTTAAGCAAGGCACTTAACCCTAATTGCTGATGTAAGTCGCTCTGGATAAGAGCGTCTGCTAAATGACTAAAAATGTAAATGTAAAATCCATGTAAAGCACTTCAATGACTTATCAAATCAAGACTATATTCTCTTGTATAAGAAAAACAAACGGAAATAGGATATGTGTAGGGGAATCAGCACAGCATGTTGCCCTCAGTTCCAGGACGCTGTTTACACAATAGCACCCTGAGTTCCATGATTGTCTTCACATTTCCGAGGAAATACTGTGAGCGCAAGGATGGGATCATCACTGGACACAGTCATGCTCAAGCTGACTGAACCAACTTAGGGGTATACTACAACGCAGGATCAATGAGTTAGCCAGCTAACTTTAATAAACAACCAAAAATAACTAACTATTGATTTTCTGGTTCATTAAGAATGCCAAATATGGTGTTTGAGTCAATCAGACCATTCCCATTTCAAGCTCATTTTTCGAAAAAGTAATTTCACAATATTTAGGCAAGTTAATTGGCTAACGCATTGATCCTGCTTTGTAGTATCCCTCTCTGGAAATAGCCAACAATACAAAACAAATCTAGAACGTTCTACTATGAAAGTTATGGGTTATGGACATACACACACCACTATGTATACAACATCACTGTCCAATATCCATTATAGGCAAATATATTTCTGACATGCTGTTTGTTTAAAAGAAAGGGAGAAAAACTTACTTGGCTCGTTCTCTGGGCTCAATCATGTTCCTCTTCTGCATACTCTTGAAGCGGTCCTTGAGGACACTGCCCTCTGGCTGCAGAACACATAATTACATGTGAAGGGAAACATGTTAGTACATGTCAGTAAACCCACATAAATAAAGAGAGCTCTGATGAAGGACCTGGCTCCGAAACGGGTCAGCATGAGACATTATTGAAGGGAATTAAGTTGCTATCCTGAAACTGTTTTCAGCATTTCAGTTCCACATATATGTACATGGGTTCAAAGGTCAGCCCAGTATGAATGCATTGTAGAATGTGAGAGGGATACAGTCAGTCACAAACCTTGAGTGTCCGCAGGGATCCAGGAATCTCATCACTTAGCTGGACCTCTAGATCCTGAGCCTGGAACCTGGGGAGATATGTGGGGGACAAGTTCAGATAGAGTATGGAGATCACAGACAGGACAACGGCACAGACGCAACTCACACTAAGGGGAAAGCAGCATTATAGAAATCAGGATAAATTATTTGGTTTGGGTGGGGTATAGGTTATTTTGGAGCCCATTGTTACAGAAATGTCTAGGGCTACTTCCAGTTCATACTAGGATGCATTTAACTTAATCTGCTTTTCAAAATGGGGGAACTTTTGCATACTGACTTGAGTCTGCCGAGGCGTCGGGGCATGGACTTCTCTGCCTCCTGGTTGGCCTTGCGCTGGGCCACCCTCTCTCTGGTCCGCTGCTCCCGCCTCTTCAGGGTCGCCTGGATGGAACGCAGCTGGAAGAGCTGCTGCTTCTTGTCAGTGAACGCCCTCGCCGCCTGCTTCTGTTGCAACTGCACAGCGAGAGAGACACTGCCGGTCAGTTCCTAAGCTAGCACATGGAGGGGAAGGCTTGGGCACATTAGGGCGAAAGGCTTTGTAGTCCTGCGTACCTTTATCTTGTCGGCTCGCTCCCTCTTCCTTTCTTTCTCCGTCTTCTTCTCCTGCTGCAAGCCACCACGAATAGAAACATCTTCCTCATCATCTTCTTCTTCGTCTTCCTCCTCTTCCACTAGCCCTTCCACTTGTTCCTGGAAGACTGTCTCCTGCAGAGAAACAACAGCGAGGAAGATCAGGCAAAATGGAGCCGGACGTGAAATGTTGAACAGTTGGGGGTGGCTGTTGTCGTACCTCAGTGGCAGTATCCTCTCGGTTGACAGCCAGCTGTCTCTCTATTCTCAGCTCCGCTTTCTCCCGCTTCACCTCCACCTCATGGGCCTCCAGTAACAAGGCCTGAGAGAAAAAAAGGTCAGCACATCAACCACAGCATTACTCAACATGAAAAGACAGAACACAACACACACATCATGGGAGCAGAAACATTGATGAATGAACCAGGATTGAAGGTTTGGGTTTTAATCATTGTTAAGTGTAGTAAGTTACCTGATGGGAGAAGAAGTCTGGGTTGTAGGAGCCTCCGGGGGCTATGACCTCCACTGCCGGGAGAATAGAGGGCTTTGAGTTGAGCTTCTCTGGTCGCTATGAGTGAACAAGACAGCGTTTAAAACCTCATGGTCAAACAGAGTAAATATACAAACACTCTTTACTATACAGCACATATAATACTGAGAAATGATCAACTTTAAGGTAGTGACAATGCAGCATTCTTCTCACCCTCACACGCTTTTTCCCTGTTTGCTCAAGGTAGTAAGGATCTGCTGTCTCTTTGGCTGCAATATGAAGAAAAGATGATCACAAACACTGACTGAAAAGAACTCGAACATTTATTTGAATTAGTTTATCATTTTGAATAGTCAAACTTACCCTCTCCTCCCCACAGGTCATAATAGGGTCTGTCTGGGAAGTTGTTGGCCGCCGTCTTTGCTTTTGACATTGTAGTTGCCGGTCTGCTGTTCAAGAGGCGCTTCTGTCTCCGTGGTAACACACCCATGGCCGCCAATTTCTCGGCATTCTCTGCAATGCGGCGGAGTTTCTTTGCGTTTGGTTGCTGGTGGGCCAAAACACTGGGGGAGAGAGGAGGGAACTTAATTTTAAGTAGTGTCCTAAAGAAATGGAAGACTTCAACGGTGTGTACAATCACTGCTTATTATGAGGAATAAGCTAACCAAAGTACACTTGTGTACTTATCAAAATATAGCCTTGCTGCATGGCTTCAGTTTACAAAGTGGGGGCACATCTGGGTCGTATTAGTTAGTGCACACAGTAGCAAAACCTTTCGCAACAGAAAAAAGCATATTGCCCTCAGTTCCCAGAAGACTGTTCACACAACAGTGCCCTGAGTTCCATGATTGTCTTCACATTCCCGAGGAAATACTGTGAGCGCAAGGATGGGTTCATCACTGGACATTGTGCCATGCGCAACCTGACTGAACCATCTTCAGCTAAGGGCCAGGATGACGAGGGTGGGAGTGCAAAGGTCAGAGTACATCAGACAAACTCACTCTTTAGGCGGAGGGATGAGGGAGTCATGCTGCAGGATCAGGTCTATCCTCAGGGGCCGTGACCTTGACTTCTTCCCCTTCTTTCCCTCTTGGACTTCTGGCATCAGACACAGAAAACATCAGTGATTTGACACTCCAAACATTAACAAAGCAGAAAATGTATTTCATGTAAACAGTGGTATCGCTTACCTGGCTGGACACATTTTCTCTGCTCTCCGATGTCCACAAAGAACAGGCTATCATCTGGCTTCTCAGATATCAGTCCTCTGTCGAATAAAAAAAGGTTTAGACATGTAAACTAAATAACTACATATTTTGAAGCAAATAGAATTAGGGCATGCAGCATGTGTTAAACTGTAAATAAAAGCATTAACGTTAGCTAGTTAACCAAGTAGCTAGCTAAGTACATTTTACATTTAAGTCATTTAGCAGACGCTCTTATCCAGAGCGACTTTACAGTTAGTGAGTGTATACATTTTTATTATTTTTTTTCCCCATACTGGCCCCCCGTCGGAATCGAACACACAACCCTGGCGTTACAAGCGCCATGCTCTACAAACTGAGCTACACGGGGCTGAGTTACATAAAAGCAGCCAAATCATAAGAAAGTAGTAAACCGGTCAAGAAACAATTCAGTTTAGGTGTATTGTTCATGTTTGAATAATTATGAGGGTGATTATTGCTAGGAAATTGTATTTAAAACAATAAATAAAAACATAGCTAGCTAGAACAAACAACACAACGTGTACATTAGCATTGCGAGCTAGCAAAGTGCCATTTCTTCGAAGTTTACATGTGGACTTGGATTGATTGACATGCAAAACTAGCTAGCTAGAATAATAATGTCGCAATAACTGCTAAATAATCGCTTATTAGTACAGTATGGAATACACCTAGTTAGATAACTACTGTAGTTAGCTTTAATGCAAGCAGGTATTGGCTAACACATGCTGCTCACCCTGTAGCTCTTTCCTGAAGTCTCACGTCATCCAAAAACTCTTCAACATCTTGAATATCACTGTGTTTGTTCCAACTCTTTTTCTTATTCTTATTCACACGCTTTCTCCGGCCACTATTCAAGTCATCTGAGTCGGCCGACGATTTAAAAGATATGAATCCTGGCTGCGACGCTGCCACGCGTTTCAGTCTCTTGACCGCCGCCATGCTGGATCATCGGTAGATGATGCTGATGACGTATGTTCTTCCTTAACTGAGGTTTAGCACGAGCTGATGGGGGCTTGCGTAAAAACCATCCCTGGAAATAAGATATTTGTAGGCCCCAAATGTATAAATTGATGATAAGATAATTTATTGCTAGGTCTTTTAATACTTTTGTGATTTTAAACTTGTATACAATACAATTTATACTAAAGCAATGTTTGTCACAATACACAAACCTTCAAAGAAATGTCATCTGAGAATCTAAATTGTTTGATTTTTACATGAACAACTATTGGTAACAGAAATCCAGTAATAGCTAATTTTGCAATCATAGCCATTTTGTCTCGTACACTCACGTTGAATAATCTGAGTTCCATAAAACACCTTCAATAATTGTCATACATTTGTCATACATTTCTAAATGGTCAATATCTGCCAATGCAATAAACAGACATTTCACTAACATCTCCCATTATGGAGTATATCACGCTTTTAAGATGATTGATAATTGATTGAATTGGTCAATTGATAAACGTGTATAAAAATTGGTCTCTCTTGTCGCAGCAGATGCATTGTGGGTAACCTGCCATTTTAACCCAATATAGGACTCCATTCTGTTGTGTGAACAACGCAATAAATAAGGACACGAGACCAGTTTCAAATTTGTAACGTTGGCTGTTGTATCAAAGGTAAGTGTCGCGTTTGAAAGATTAGTAAAAAAAAATATTGTGTATGTGTGAATTTTCACTTTTTTGTTATTTAGACAGTATCTTTAGCAACTAAATCCGCAGTCATAGGGAAAACCCAACCCAGACGACCGAAAAAGCGAGCTATTATCTGCTTGTAGTAACTACAAACCAAAGCACTCCTTTCGAATTTGACACGGTTATACACAGGTTCTGAGTAATCTTCTGAGTACGGAAGTTTTTCAATAGATTCCTAATGGTGTCTAGAACAATCTTCAATGTGTTTATTAGTTTAAAGCGGCAATGTATTCGTTTTAAATGTCGTTTTAATTGTCAACCTCTTGTTAAACACATTCGAATTTTCCTTCCCGTTAATACGTTCCGGTTACAGCAGCCATCGTCTCCAATGCGTAAGAGGCGGGGACCTACTTGGTGAAAGACGTTGCTGATAGGCGGAAAAGGAAGAAAATCCCGCCCCTCAGATCACTAAACAACTCCCTATTGGTAGTTGTAAGAACTTTACGCTGTAATTCGCTCAAGTTAATGTACATCTTTGAGTAATTGAGCCACAGACTTGAATACAATCACAGAGGGTTGTATACAAATATCTATTTTATAAGGATGTCATTGATTGGTAGGTTACTTTCTAAATGTAATCCGTTAGTTTCTAGTTAACTGTCCAATTGTACTCTGTAATGTAATTTTTAGATTAACAAAACTTTCAGTTACATTTTGATTAATTTCCCCTTAAAAAGCATAAAACAAAATATCCAACATATTTGGTGTCATCCTAGTGGTCTGACTCGCTTAGGTGGAACAAACTTAAATGTGCTTTTATTCAATGATTAATTGAATGTCATTGAGAACAGAAAGGTGTCAATGTATTTTTTGCGAACATTCTTTCTAAATGTAAGTAAAACATGTAATATCTAGTTTTTCAAAGTATCTGTAATCTGATTACAATATTTTTGCTGGTAATGTAATTAGTGGTGTTTAGCAGACTAACATTGGTTTTATGCCGGATTTGATAGCTAGTTGGTTACTTCCATTAACATTCCTGTCTCAATTTCCCCTTTATTCAGGTAACTTGTAGGAGCTATGGCCCGTACCAAGCAGACAGCCCGTAAATCTACTGGAGGCAAAGCCCCACGTAAGCAGCTGGCCACCAAAGCTGCCCGCAAGAGCGCCCCTTCTACTGGTGGGGTCAAGAAGCCCCATCGCTACAGGTGATGGTGTGACAAAACACACAGTGCCTGAACACAGGCTTTGACCCACCTGGTGTTGTGGTCTCTACATTAATCATTTTATGTAGATAAAGGACCACAGTGGTGTTACTTAATTACTGTTTCCCTCCAGGCCTGGTACTGTGGCCCTGCGTGAGATTCGTCGGTACCAGAAGTCCACTGAGCTGCTGATCCGCAAGCTGCCCTTCCAGCGCCTGGTGAGAGAAATCGCTCAGGACTTCAAGACTGACCTGCGTTTCCAGAGTGCAGCCATTGGAGCCCTGCAGGTCAGTGTGTTTATGATTTTCATTAACCCACCAAATAACACTGTAAAGACGGAGACCTATCGGGAATTTGTACACTTAACGGGATACTTTGGAATTTTGGCAGTGAGGCCCTTTTATCTACTTTCGCAGAGTCTGAACTATTGGATGCCATTCATGGCTGTGTCCAGTATGAAGAAAGTTAGTTAGCATTGGTTCACAAACCTAACTAGCTAGTATTAGCACAATGACTGCAAGTCTATGGGTATCTGCTAGCATGCTCATAGATGCCATAGACTTTTAGTCATTGCGCTAATGCTAGTTAGCATTGGCTCGACACTACCTCTAACTTCCTTCATACAGGAGACAGACATAAAAATGGTATCCACAAGTTCATCTGACTCTGGGGAAGTGGATAAAGGGCCTCTGCCAAAATCCTGAGGTATCCCTTTAATGGTGGCCTACTGGCAGTACTCTCCACAAATGTTTGAGGAATGCATTGGTCCATACGAAGTTAGAGCTTACGCATATCATCAACTGAATTGAACTTGTATTTTATTGTCTGCAGGAGGCCAGCGAAGCATACCTTGTTGGTCTGTTTGAGGACACCAACTTGTGCGCCATTCACGCCAAGCGTGTCACCATCATGCCCAAAGACATCCAGCTGGCACGTCGTATCCGTGGGGAGCGTGCTTAGATGCCTCCCTAATTTACCTGTCCTGTCTCTTTTCCTCCCTTACCACTTTTCCTTATAAGTAGCTTGATTTGAGTAATGATGTGACAAAAGTAGTGTCTAGTCTTGTCCCCCTTAGCAGCAGACTTTTAGGGTACTTTGTGTATTATGTATCTGTTTTGAAGCTGCTCTGAGTCTCATCTTTAATGTGTATGCAAATCAGCACAGCAAAGGATACATGAAGCATCTTGGGCAAGCGTTTTCCCCTCCTACTATTGACTATGCTATTACATTATTATAACAGGGTTTTCTAATTGCTATACATGCATTGTTTTTTTTACATGTACCCTTTAATGTTTTTTTTTTACAACAAGTTTCTACTGTTTACAGGATGCATTTACAAATAGTTCATTCTGTTCAGAAATTGATTTTTTTTATGACATTGATTCAAAATGTTGCAAAGGCCTATATGTAGCGTAATGTTGATGTATTTCTCCCATGTTTTTATCCAGGTAATATTTTAGTTCCTTTCTCAGGTTGTGATACCCTTTTCTTACTGGTTTTGATTTAATAATTTTCTGTAAATTTTAAGCAGACATTTGTAATATCCAGAATTCTCAAAGGTGATAATAAACTGATGTTCCACAACTGGTTGCGTAAAGTGATTGGCCTATACAAAGTACTGAGTTGCATGCTGCTGGCAATGGTATTTCAATCAATTTATATTTTAAATGGTGAATTTTTCATATTCCATCATTTTAAGAACTGTCATATTTGTTGGGAAAAGTATCCAGTTTTACTTAAATAAAAGTAAAGATTACTTTAATAGAAAATTACAAGTGATAGTCACCAGGAAAATACTAGAGAAATTATTTGGTTTTAAATATACTTAAGTATAAATCATTTCAAATTCCTTAAACGGCACCCTTGTTTTAACGGAGAGCCAGGGGCACACGAACACTCTGACATAATTTACAAACAAAGCATGTCTATACATCCCATCACAGGCTATATTTATACTCCGGACTCAGCCATTGCTCGGCCTAAGATTAATATAATTCCTTTTTACTTTTAGAATTGTGTGTTGTGAATTGTTAGATATTACTGCACTGTTGGAGCTAGGAACACACGCATTTCGCTACACCCGCAATAACATGTTAAATATGTGTATGCGACTTGAGTCTGCCTGATCAGAGGCAGTAGGGATGTTCTTTGTAAATGTGTGAATTGGACCATTTCTCTGTCCTGCTAAGCATTCAACATGTAATGTACTTTTGGGTGTCAGGGAAAATGTATGTGGTAAAAAGTACATTTTCGGAGTTGTCCAATATAAATGGTAAAGTACAGATAGCCCAAACTAAAGTAATAGTTTACATTAGAAATCAGACGTTTTTGTGACATTTAAGGCTAACATTTGCACAAGACTTGTGAATGTAAGGTTGTACACGGATATAATTTTCTTGAGCGTGGCAAATTGAAAAGCCAAGACGTTTCCACAGTATCTGGATAAAAAGACGATGTTCATTATGAAATTCTGAGACTGATAAAGTAACATTCAGTGGAGTACAAAAATATCTAAACATGTGCCCGAAGTGCTACAAAAGAAACGAAACCAGAAATGTTTGTATACACTGTTGCATTCTGGGAGAAATGATTGACATAGCAGCCATTTTCCCGCTGGACGCTTGTTCCCATTGTGGATACGAGGAAGAAAATACTGACACGGCCTGACAAGCTAAACATTTCTCACATCCTTTTTAACCACTTTTGGTATAGGTAAGTCAAACACTCGACTGCTTTTAATTTACGATAACTTCACATTTGAAAAGTTTTAAATTGCTTCAATTCTGGTGTTGTTTTGTTGGAAATCCATTTCATTTTCGTCGTAGAGAAAAATAACAAACCCGACTGTCTAAACGGCACAGCATTGCAGCCTTTTCTACACCCAGTACAACCGGAGAAAATTGTTTCAAATTATGCGCGGGTTCGCTTCGGTTGTACGCAGGCATTGGGGGTCGAACTCCGTTTCTATGCCTACATACGAGTTCCCTGAGATGTCTTCTTTAATGTATATTAGTTGTTTGATGAGATTGTCAAACAGCTGTTTATTTAAATATCAAGGTTTTAGTGCTACTCCTTTGCTCTTCTGCCTTGGGTCCTTATCCCCGTTGCGCATCAAGCAGCCGCCATCATCACAGCTGAGTGGGCGGGGCTACCAACAACGTCTGGGAGCCGTAGATCCCGCCTCCTCGTAACAGAACACAAGCTGATTGGCCTTAGTCAAATGTTTACACAATTAGATTGACTAACCAACCAATGCCGTCGTTTTCCCCGTTGATTGATTGGCTTACTATCGACTTTGATTGGGGAGATTCATGTTGTAGCCTCTCAACACTTTTTTTGTTCTACATGTGTTCAATGACAATGAGTGGAACACCCAATTACTGTACAGAAATACTCTGTTCTTTTCAAATTTTGTCAAAGTTTTGAATCAGCCGAGATAATGGATGAAGAAAAATGCAGTGACTTGATTATCAGATCTAATCTCCCCTTCATTCAGGTAACTTGTAGGAGCTATGGCCCGTACCAAGCAGACAGCCCGTAAATCTACTGGAGGCAAAGCCCCACGTAAGCAGCTGGCCACCAAAGCTGCCCGCAAGAGCGCCCCTTCTACTGGTGGGGTCAAGAAGCCCCATCGCTACAGGTGAGAGAGAGTGACAGAGAGGCTGAAATGTCTTACCAGAGCTGCCCTCTGTCCCTGAACCACACTACTGGCCCTTATTATGACTCCATCACCACCTGATGCAAGATAGAAGGATTTAGGCCTAAAGAGTTTGATTCTGGATTTTTGTAATGAATCCATACAGTGGTGTTAGTCATGGGATTCTTCTAACCGTGTGTTTCCCTCCAGGCCTGGTACTGTGGCCCTGCGTGAGATCCGTCGTTACCAGAAGTCCACTGAGCTGCTGATCCGCAAGCTGCCCTTCCAGCGCCTGGTGAGAGAAATCGCTCAGGACTTCAAGACTGACCTGCGTTTCCAGAGTGCAGCCATTGGAGCCCTGCAGGTCAGTGTTACACCATCACCACAACTAAGGGACACAAGCACACACCATCACAGTTGTAGTTGCTGTCATAAACCACATATCTCAAGTTTGAGGCAGGAGAAAAATAATTGCATTATGTTGATTCGTTTTCTATCACACACTTAAGAGGAATGCTTGGATCATGTGATGGGAGTATATCACAAATTAGCATTTTATAGGTTGATATTGTCCACACATTTTTAAGTGTGTTGTTGTGAGCCATTTCTCCAACCTGTTCTTTGTTGTCTGCAGGAGGCCAGCGAGGCATACCTTGTTGGTCTGTTTGAGGACACCAACCTGTGCGCCATCCACGCCAAGCGTGTCACCATCATGCCCAAAGACATCCAGCTGGCCCGTCGTATCCGTGGGGAGCGTGCTTAGATGCCTCCCTGATTTACCTCTCCTCCCCTCACCAGTCTGTCTTCCCCTTCCCTGCCCTGCCCTCTCCTCTTATGTTGGTAGTGATTAGAGAAACAATGATTATGATAAGAATAACGTGTATAGTGGTGTTTTCTTAGTACTCTCGGCAGCAGATAGGGTACTGTCTATTGTGCATGTACCTGCTTGTTGCTGGTCAGATCCCCCACCACCACCACACCATCAAATCAGACGTTCCATTGTCATGATGCCATGTGGAGAGATCAGACAAAACATAGAAGACAGGGAATCTGAGATAGGTGGTGGTCACAGGAGGATGGGAATAGGTTTTTGTCTGCAGAGGGGAGTAACTCTTTCTCTGCAGGGTGCTAGAACAACTACCCTAGTCCCCTTCCAGTGAAATAAAAACTGAGCTGGTGTCTTTCATGGCAACGCATGAATGAGAGTCCAGCCCCCCTTTGTGTGTGAGCGTGTAGATTCTGATCAGCACAGCAAATTGTATACGATTCAAAAACATCTCTGGAGCAATCGTTTATTCTTACAATATTGATCATTACTATCATGGTTATTTACATTTACCAGACGCTCTTATCCAGAGCAACTTACAGTAGTGAGTGCATACATTTCCGTACTTTCTTGTACTGGTCCCCCGTGGGAATTGAACCCACATCCCTAGCATTGCAAGCGCCACGCTCTACCAACTGAGCCACACAGGACCTGTTGTCAAGTGATGTTAAACAAATACAATAATTATGCTTACGCACATTTTTCACAGTGGAAATACTATTTCTGAATGAAATGGAGATGGGTGGGATTCTAATACAATTTTGTACAGAGAACAAAATCGACGTAAGCTATCTTTTCTACAGGTGTTGAAGCTTGTGATTTATTTTGGCTGTCAAAGGGGATCCTTGATTGTTCACTCTCATTTCATTGCGGTCTTACCTGATTGACACTATTTTCCCTTTGTCTTTGAATTCTCAAATTTGGCTTCAGTGATAAATAATTGGAGACAGCATTTTAAGGCTTTTGAAAACAAATAGTGAATTCAGTGATATTCTTTGTGATCACTCCTTCTGAGGGGCCTTGTTGTGAGGTTTATGGAGCTTGGTGGTCAATGCTCTCTTGCAAACCAAAAATGGTCTGATTGGTAAAGTGATCATGTTAATGTAATGTGAGCTATAAATGGGATGGTCAGGGATATTTAGACCTCCCCCTTCACTTCGCTCCAGATCTTACATCTGTGTAACGTTTCTCAGGTTGATGTGTCACCTTTTTAACTTGAATCATTTTTATTTCTTAATTTGAAATGTTAAGATGTTGAAATAAAACAATGTTTGTAATTTCCAGATTTCTCATATAAGGTGGTAATAAATGGATGTTACACACACCTGTCTTCTGTCAGTTTTGTTTAGTCCATTGACTGTCAATCAATTACTAACATAGATATTTTATATTATTGCCAGAGCTATAAAAAGCACCCCTTTGATCAAAAGACCATTATGAGTTAGGTTTGTTTGCTATTACCATCACAGTTTGGTGTTCTTCTGAATGCATTAACAATCTCAGTCAAATGTTGTTTCAAGTACAGGACAAAATAGATGATCATATGTGTGATTATAATGTTATTGTTTTTTTTGTGAAAAGTAGTTACGCAGAAAGTGTCCAGTAGTGAGTTTTGAGGCAATGGAAAAACATTAACTGAAACAAAAAAAGAAACGTGGGATTGCGCTCTTTATAATTTTTTGGAGCCTTAAGAAAAGACCACTAGAGGGCAGTAAAGTACCACATTTGAACAACGAGCCATATAGACGAGCCATAATCTGAATGAAGTGAAGTCCATGGATGGAAGGGTATCCGTAGAGCCCTACACTAAACATTATGTTAGGTATCCCTTCAACAATATTCAGACCATTGTGCTGCTTTAGCTGAGATACAACTGAAACCTTACAGAAACATTCAACATCATTGTATCAGATTTTTGTTCTCAGCTGTGGTAAATTAGGCCTAGAGTACAGTGTCATTCTATGTGTCCCGGTTTTTAAGTGAAGTCTTCAGATCAGAGAAAGAACATTCTTATAGAGAATGTTCAAAAGTGCTCAGTTTCTTTATTTCTTCAGTCATCACATTGATAAATACATTAACACTAGCATAAAAACTGGGCTCAGCCTCAGAGACCCTTGCTGTCTCTTCAACATTACATTTGACATTTTAGTCATTTAGCAGATGCTCTTATCCAGAGCGCCTTACAGTTAGTGCATACTTTTTTTTCTTCTTCATACTGGCCCCCGTGGGAATCAAACCCACAACCCTGGCGTTGCAAGCGCCATGCTCTACCAACTGATTTTTTTTTGCTCTATCCTGTTTTATTGTAAAAGTTGTGAAAGTCTGTCCTAATGAACTGCTAGAAGTGAACAGATGTTAAAGTGAAAATACATGATTGAGGCTGCAAGCATGCAAGGGCCTCAGAATAGCACATATCTCACAGGGGTGGACAGGACAAATCAACATAAAGATTGAATCTGCCTTCTTGAATTTTAGAATTCCCCACTGAACAAGTATGGCTGAAGTTTTCCACCATGTTGCTTAACATGTTCAAGAAACTAGTAGTCCTGTTTAGCTCAGTTGGTAGAGCATGGTGTTTGCAACACCAGGGTTGTGGGTTTGAAAAAATAAAAATGTATGCACTCACTAAAACTGTAAGTCTCTCTGGATAAGAGTGTCTGCTAAATGACGTAAATGTAGTAGAAATCTGTTTATAATATTAATTAAAACATGTACATAGGAATTCAGGTTATGTCCCCTCAATTACTATGCACATACATATTTCTACTCAGGTGCTACTTTTTATATTGTAGGCGTAGTTTGCAGACTTGTTTATTTTAACAAGTCTGCAAACAAATCTGCTATGCCTACAATATAAAAAAAGTAGCACCTGATTAGAAATGGCTAATAGGGTTGTTGTCCTCTGAAGTAAATGAGGGTGATTATCTATTGTGTACATCAATTTGTGGGTGAGTGTGTCGGGCAGCAGGACAGAAGGACAGAAGGTCTTGGTCTATATATGTGTTCTCCGGAATAGCTGTCCCTCACTCCTGGTTTCCACCCACACTGACCTTCTAATCTAGCCACCGGATCAGTGTCCTTGTCAATTATTGTCACACACCTGACAATCTGTACACAAACAGAGGCACACTCAAATATGTACAGTACATATAGCTACCATACAGATTAACACCAGCATAAAACCACAACAGTAGGCACACAGACAGGAGAGACCAAAATAAAAGCAGGCTAGTTATGTTTATTAAAGGAAGAAATACTGTATAAACGTAGGTCGTCCACTGTAAATAGCAAAAGCACAATGTAGCCTACAGACATTGCAGCAAAGTCAGATTGTATTTTTTGTTATTTCATTTTATTGAATTACAACACTGGACCCTTGCTATAATTCTAAATAAAATCTCATTCTAAAGCAGTACAATTTTCTTCATTCCTATTCATTTATCTCTGTCCACATATCCTTATTGTTGTCCCTACACTCTTAAAAAAAGGGTTCCAAAAGGGTTCTTTGGCTGTCCCCATAGGAGAGAACCTATTTTTTGGTTCCAGGTAGAACCCTTTCTGGTTCTAGATAGAACTCTTTTGGGTTCCATGTACAACTCTCTGGGGAAAGGGTTCTACATGGAACCCAATAAGGTTCTACCTGGAACCAAAAGGGTTCTACCTGGAACCAAAAAGTGTTCTTCAAAGGGTTTTCCTATGGGGACAGCCGAATAACCGTTTTAGGTTCTAGATAGCACCTTTTTCTCTAAGAGTGTATATTGGCGGAACAAAATACTAGTGTTTCCTTACCTCTGTAATGTAACTTTAGCTATAGTACATTTTTACATTTTTGTCATTTAGCAGACACTCTTATCCAGAGCGACTTACAGTTAGTGAGTGCATACACTTTAGTACTTACCTAGAGATGAAGTGCACCTACTGAACTACACAGTACATCAGAGAAAGTTGTATAGATGTGCTATTATTTGTTTTTCACTATATACACTGAACAAAAATATAAAAAATGTAAAGTCTTGGTCCCATGTTTCATGAGCTGAAATAAAAGATCCCAGGAATTTTCCATAAGTACAAAACACTTATTTCTCTAAAAGGTTGTGCACAAATTTGTTTACATCCCTGTTAGTGAGCATTTTTCCTTTGCCGGGATAATTCATAAGGTGTGGCATATCAAGAAGCTGATTAAACAGCATGGTCATTACACAGTTGCATCTTGTGCTGGGGACAATAAAAGGCCTCTCTAAAAGGTGCAATTTTGTCACACAGCACAATGCCACAGATGACTAGAGTTTTGAAAGAGCGTGCAATTGGCATGCTGACTGGAGGAATGTCCAATAGAGCTGTTTTTTTTTTTTTTCACCTTTATTTAACCAGGTAAGCCAGTTGAGAACAAGTTCTCATTTACAACTGCGACCTGGCCAAGATAAAGCAAAGCAGTGCGATAAAAACAACAACACAGAGTTACATATGGGGTAAAACAAAACATAAAGTCAAAAAATACAATAGAAAATATATATACAGTGTGTGCAAATGTAGCAAGTTATGGAGGTAAGGCAATAAATAGGCCATAGTGCAAAATAATTACAATTAGTATTAACACTGGAATGATAGATGTGCAAGAGATGATGTGCAAATAGAGATACAGGGGTGCAAATGAGCAAAATAAATAACAATATGGGGATGAGGTAGTTGGGTGGGCTAATTTCAGATGCGCTGTGTACAGGTGCAGTGATCGGTAAGGTGCTCTGACAACTGATGCTTAAAGTTAGTGAGGGAGATAAGAGTCTCCAGCTTCAGAGATTTTTGCAGTTCGTTCCAGTCATTGGCAGCAGAGAACTGGAAGGAATGGCGGCCAAAGGAGGTGTTGGCTTTGGGGATGCCAGTGAGATATACCTGCTGGAGCGCATACTACGGGTGGGTGATGCTATGGTGACCAATGAGCTAAGATAAGGCGGGGATTTGCCAAGCAGTGATTTATAGATGGCCTGGAGCCAGTGGGTTTGGCGATGAATATGTAGTGAGGACCAGCCAACAAGAGCGTACAGGTCACAGTGGTGGGTAGTATATGGGGCTTTGGTGACAAAACGGATGGCACTGTGATAGACTACATCCAATTTGCTGAGTAGAGTGTTGGAGGCTATTTTGTAAATGACATCGCCGAAGTCAAGGATCGGTAGGATAGTCAGTTTTACGAGGGCATGTTTGGCAGCATGAGTGAAGGAGGCTTTGTTGCGAAATAGGAAGCTGATTCTAGATTTAACTTTGGATTGGAGATGCTTAATGTGAGTCTGGAAGGAGAGTTTACAGTCTAACCAGACACCTAGGTATTTGTAGTTGTCCACATACTCTAGGTCAGACCCGTCGAGAGTAGTGATTCTAGTCGGGTGGGCGGGTGCCAGCAGCGTTCGATTGAAGAGCATGCATTTAGTTTTACTTGTGTTTAAGAGCAGTTGGAGGCTACGGAAGGAGTGTTGTATGGCATTGAAGCTCGTTTGGAGGTTTGTTAACACAGTGTCCAATGAAGGGCCAGATGTATACAAAAAGGTGTCGTCTGCGTAGAGGTGGATCTGAGAATCACCAGCAGCAAGAGCGACATCATTGATATACACAGAGAAAAGAGTCGGCCCAAGAATTGAACCCTGTGGCACCCTCATAGAGACTGCCTTAGGTCCAGACAACAGGCCCTCCGATTTAACACATTGAACTCTATCTGAGAAGTAGTTGGTGAACCAGGCGAGGCAGTCATTTGAGAAATCAAGGCTATTTAGTCTGCCAATAAGAATGCGGTGGTTGACAGAGTCGAAAGCATTGGCCAGGTCGATGAAGACGGCTGTACAGTACTGTCTATTATCGATTGCGGTTATAATATCGTTTAGGACCTTGAGCGTGGCTGAGGTGCACCCATGACCAGCTTGGAAACCGGATTGCATAGCGGAGAAGGTACGGTGTGATTCGAAATGGTCGGTGATCTGTTTGTTAACTTGGCTTTCAAAAACTTTTGAAAGGCAGGGCAGGATGGATATAGGTCTGTGACAGTTTGGATCTAGAGTGTCACCCCCTTTGAAGAGGGGGATGACCGCGGCAGCTTTCCAATCTCTGTTGCCAGAGAATTGAATGTTCATTTCTCTACCATAAGTCACTTCCAACATCGTTTTAGAGAATTTGTCAGTACGTCCAACCAGCCTCACAACCGCAGACCACGTGTAAACACTCCAGCCCAGGACTTCCACATCCGGCTCCTTCACCTGCGGGATCATCTGAGACCAGCCACCCGGACAGCTGATGAAACTGTGGTATTGCACAACCGAAGAATTTCTGCACAAACTGTCAGAAACCGTCTCAGGGAAGATCATCTGCATGCTCATCATCCTCACCAGGGTCTTGACCTGACTGCAGTTTGGCGTCGTAACTGACTTCAGTGGGAAAATGCTCACCTTCGATGGCAACTGACACGCTGGAGAAGTGTGCTCTTCACAAATTAATTCTGGTTTCAATTGTACCGGGCAGATATCAGACAGCTTGTATGGCGTTGTGTGGGGGCGAGCGGTTTGCTGATGTCAACGTTGTGAACAGAGTGCCCCATGGAGGCGGTGGGGTTATGGTATGGGCAGGCATAAGCTACGGAGAACGAACACAATTGCATTTTATCAATGGCAATTTGAACTCACAGAGATACCATGATGAGATCCTGAGGCCCATTGTTGTGGCATTCATCCGCCGCCATCACCTCATGTTTCAGCATGATAATGCACGGCCCCAGGTCTCAAGGATCTGTACACAATTCCTGGAAGCTGATAATGTCCCAGTTTTTCTATGGCCTGCATAATCACCAGACATGTCACACATTGAGCATTTTTGAGATGCTCTGGTTTGAGGTGTACGACAGCGTGTTCCAGTGCCTGCCAATATCCAGCAACTTCACACAGCCATTGAAGAGGAGTGGGACAACATTCCACAGACCACAATCAACAGCCTGATCAACTCGAAAGAGTTGTGTCGTGCTGCATGAGGCAAATGGTGGTCACACCAGATACTGACTGGTTTTCTGATCCACGCCCCTACCTTTTTTTAAAGGTATCTGTGACCAACATGTATATCTGTATTCCCAGTCATGTGAAATCCATAGATTAGGGCCTCATTTATTTATTTCAATTCACTGATTTCATTATATGAACTGTAACTCAGTAAAATCTTTGAAATTGTTGCATGTTGCGTTTAGATTTCTGTTCAGTGTAATATATGAAACGTATCGCTGGGTTTCAGCTTTATGTTGATAAATCCAAATGGTGTTATTCACTTAATCTGATTCTTTATCTGTTTGCTTGTTTGCAGACAGTTAAATTAGGATTAACACTTCTGAAAGAAGCTTTGACAATTCATTCTAAGTAAGAGTTCCTTCTAAGTGAGACCATGAGAAACCCCTGCAGCCCCTCTCATCCAGGCCCTCTCTCCTTATTCACTGTAGCACTTTGGTTCACTGCGAGGGCTTGTGGCTCTCTGTCTTCATAGGCTTGTGGCTCTCTGGACTATTCAGGGGTGCAGAGTTGGTGGACACAGTGACACGACCTACATGGAGACACAAAAGAGACCGACATCAGCAACATGAGGATGTCTGACTCTCAAATGCATTCTCAGAGCACAGATGATATATTGTTCACATGGTATCTGCAGAATAAACAAGAAAACAAATGCTTATCATTTGATATGACAAGGACAATAGAACCAGGATATATGTGTTGTTGGAGGAAAGGGTTATTTTATTATGTGTTGTCCTGGTCTCTTTAAATGCCTTCACTCCCTGTCTCTGTGCATCATACATTCTCATAAACCCTCTTATAGCATCACTACTATGCTAAACACTACTGAAACCCACCCCAACTCTACCCAGCAGGCTTCTGTACCCCCCTTCCCCCCCTTGCACCTCTCCCCTCCCCCCTGGCACAGAAGGTTGACCCTGCAGCTCGTGTCACCCAGTGCTGGGACCGGCCACCCGCCAGGAGCCAAGGCCAATGGGCCGCCCGGTGTTGGTGTGTGGTGGCTGTGGGCGGGCGGCTGTGTGTGTGTCTGTGTTGGATCACGGCGTGGGGATTAAGCATGTGTGAGTGATTGGGGTGACAGCGGTCTCAGCATTAGGGGCCTCGCAGCCTTATTTCTCTGGCCTGTTTTAGACACACTAAGCTGGGATTTGGACCGCAACAGTGATTCTGCCCTGCCCGGTCTTCCTTCGACCCCCCACCACCACCCGACACGTCCACCCTCCACCCCTGCCCCCCCCTTCTTCTCCCTCCACTCTCCACCCTTTTCTGTCTCATTCCTTTCCTCTCAATATTCCTCTCTACTACTCATCTGCATCATTTAACCTGTGTATCCATTTTTCACCTCACTCTTATTCTGGCCCTTCAGCTCTTGGCATCGGTACTGCCACCTCTTTGTCACTGTACAGACTTACACACATTCTACTCAGCATGACACCTGTCACTAGGCCCAGTGCTGACACAGGCTTGGCTCTGGAAGGCCTTGTCATCATTAGCTCTATCATCTTCGGTGGTGCTGTTATCATCATCGTGAAATGTTTTTTCAGAGTCAGGCTGAATAGAAGCCAGCAATATTATAGAGTTGTTTTTTTACTGTTCACACCCCATTGCAGGCAAAGCAATGCATGATCTTAGTGGGATAGCTATAAAGGACGCTGTGGAGCACACAGCAAAATCTAGCAAACAGTAACTGGTTCATTGCTCATGCATTGAGGCCTAGTCTAGTAACGACAAACACAACTTGTGACTCTATTGCCGGGCTGGGCCTAGATCTACCATGGAGATTCAGTAAAGTGAGCTCAAGGTTTACAGTACTGTTTGCCAACAGTTAGCAAGACATCCAATAACATGACTTGTTGCCAGATAATGGCTTCTGATGTACGTCTGAGGGAGTAAGAAAAAGAGTGTGTTCTATTCAATCAATCAAATGTATTTATAAAGCCCTTTTTACATCAGCAGATGTCACAAAGTGCTATACAGGAACCCAGCCTAAAACCCCAAACAGCAAGCAATGCAGATGTAGAAGCACGGTGGCTAGGAAAAACTCCCTAGAAAGGTGTACTGTAGCTAATGATGAACTGTTTGTCATTTATCATAGGTATTAGATGTGCCTCTTTTTTTCTTAAAATGCCAAGGAATCAACTGAGTCCTAGATGCTCTATTTACTTATCAATATAAATGCATTGTATTACTGTCCCTGACACCCCAAACGAATTATGGAAACCTGATTGGAAATTAAAATCATGAGTATGAATGACTTTGCATGTGATGAGGTGACAGTGTGTGACTGTAACAGTCTACAGATTCTGCTATGTGTGTGTGTATGTGTGTGTGTATGTGAGTGTTGGGGCATGGGAGGTTGTTTGACCGTGTGCTTGTGAGAGTGTGGTCCGAGATCCCCATTACAGCCAGTCTATTGTAATGCAGCAGATTGAGTAAGATCCTCACCCGCCAGCGTGTACTATTTAGAGACATTCCACAGGATTAAACAGCCAATTAACAATAAGAGGACCATTGTGAGAGTGTGTCCTTGTGCGTCACCGCAAAGGGGTTTGTGTGTGTGTGTGTGTCCATGTGTGTGCAATGTGAGTTTTGGTGAGTTAACAAGGTGTTTTTTGGTAAATTGAAAATGTGTGTTAAGGTATGTAAATGTATGCGCAAACGTGGCCCGGTAATACTGTGATTTATTTGTGCATTAAATGAGGGTAGATGTGTGTATTTACGATATACAGTGAGACAGCTGTGCTGTGGAAGTTCCTGCACGTCTATGAGTGTGTGTGATAACGTTTCACAAGGTGCAAGCATGACACCCTTGATTCGTGCATCATTTTTTTGTTGTATTGTTTGTATATCGTTGTATTTTAAATTTGTATGACTGTCCTTGTCTATCAGCGTATCAGGGTTCTGTTACACTGACAATGTGGACCCCAGAAAAAGTAGCTGATGCTTTTGCAAAAGCTAATGAGGATCCAAACCAATAAACAAGCAGTAATGTGTGTGCCAAAGTTTATTGTGCTTGTTGTGACAGAGTGTGTACTCTGTTGCCCTTTCATGAGTAGTACCTGTAAGCAGTATGAGTGTTGTGTGAGTGCAGGACGGCAGGTAACATAGCAGCTAAGAGTGTTGGGCCAGTAACCGAAGGGTCACTGGGTTGAATCCCTGAGCTGACAAGTGTTTTTTTTTTTTAATGTTTCCTTGAGCAAGGCACTAGTCGCTCTGGATAAGAGTGTCTGCTAAATGACTGAAATGTAAGAACATTTTATTTTGTGACTGTGTGTTTTTAGATGTTTTGTATGTCAATGGTGTGGTGCTCATCTCTTCTTTGTGTGCATCTGTATATGTATGTGTATACATGATGTGCATGTTTGCGTGCGTGTGTGTGTGCATGCGTCTGTGCGTGCGCATGCATCCAAGTGTGTTTGTGTGGCGGGTGGTGTAGGCGTCAGCATGGCACGTGTCAGAGTGTGGCTAGGGATTATAAGGGCTCAGGCCTGTTGCTCCACTTCCTTGATTACTACTGCTGTCTGCTGCCATATGGGCCGGGGGAGGGTCCCCAAGCCACTGTACACCCCCCCGACCCATTCAGGCCCACCAGCACACCACCACACACACATTCTGTCAGGACACATGGTCACACACTCACACACACTCACACACACACACTGCCAATGTGCCCCAGCACAAACAATAAAGCTGATATGTGCATTCATGCGTGGGCTCATATGCGATGCCTTATGGAAAGCAGTGTGGTCCTACCCTAACCCACCCTAACCTACCCTACTGTAACCTACCGTAACCTACCCTACCGTAACCTACCCTACCGTAACCTACCGTAACCTACCGTAACCTACCCTGGCCTGGTACCTGCAGCACAACCCTGCCAGCCTGGTTACATAGGCCTCTATGAATCAGACATTAGGCTCTCTTTCTAACGAGCAGTTTGAATGAATGGTTAAATCTATGAATTTAGAGTGAGTCTGTCTAAGAATAACATAAATGTCTATTTATTTTCAGCAGTATTGACAGAATTAGTGTAGTAGAGAGAAATGTTGTTAACCTGTGTAATCCCCAGACAGGACAGTGTGGTCCAGGCCAAGTCAGGGTGTCTACTCTAAACACCGGCCATTAGCACAGTTAAACTGCTGCCTGCCCTGCTGAGACACCCAGTCCCAGACCCCACCTGCTGCCGTCTGCACAGGATTAGGAATCTGCCCGTCTGCCCTGACGCAGTCAGCAGCATATGCGACGTGAGTGTGTGTGTGTGTTTTACAGAGTAGTGACATTGATTAAGACACAACCCAGACCGTGAGTATTGATTGCACACACACTGAGATTCAATAGACATTGACTGAGCTACAAATCCTGGCTGAGGACTGTGTATTAACACTGCAACACAATACGACATATTGCATTCAATATCTCTACAATTCTAACTTTAATAAGCCAGGAATATTGACAATACAATCAACAACAACAACAAAATAGACAGATAACATAATCTAACCATGAACGCATGCAAACATAAAAACTTTGAAAGCATTATTTAATTACCTTTTTTTTTTTTGCATGTCTCATATTGATATACAGCATAGCACACATTCTCAGAGTTTGGCAGGACTGATTAGATGCATAACCAATGGCCCAAATAATTTATGAGTAAATATCTTGGTGAGAAGCACCAGACCAGTATAATGAGAAGGCCCAATATTTTCACACAGAAGCAATAGTTTATAGAGATAGTAATTCAAAGGTGTCTGGGCCTATGCCATTTATACTTTACATACCCTACCCATCCATCTTATAAGAAACCTACATCGTACCTCTTTAACCTGCCCCATGCACATATACTGTAGTAGGAACCATATCCTAACAAATGTACACAGACTGAATGGCCTTTGAATACAAATGGCAATCTGGGATTGGTAAATCCATTTTTGCTTTGTTGTTGTTTGAATCACAGATTACTCCTTTAATACAGGTTCATAATGAGAAGTGTTCTGCTACCATATCATAGGATCCATTAACTCTAATTTACATGATACTATATTATACATCAAACATAAAACAATGTATGTAACATAAAGCAGGAACTACTAATGTAAATATAAAGTGATGATATACACTGAGTGTACAAAACATTAGGAACACCTGCTCTTTCCATGACAAACTGACCAGGTGAATCCAGGTAAAAGCTATGATCCTTTATTGATGTCACTTGTTAAATCCACTTCAATCAGAGTAGATGAAGGGCTGGAAACAGGTTAAAGAAGGATTTTTAATTAAGCCTTGAGACAATTGAGACGTGGATTATGTATGTGCCATTCAGAGGGTGAATGAGCAAGACAAGAGTTTTAAGTGCCTTTGAACAGGGTATGGTAGTAGGTGCCAGCACCGGTTTGAGTGTGTCAAGAACTGCAACGCTGGGCCTCCCGAGTGGCGCAGCGGTCTAAGGCACTGCATCGCAGTGCTAGAGGCGTCACTACAGACCTGGGTTTGATCCCGGGCTGTATCACAACTGGCCGTGATCGGGAGTGCCATAGGGCGGCCCACAATTGGTCCAGCGTCGTCCGGGTTGGGAGAGGGTTTGGCCGGGGGGGCTTTACTTGGCTCATTGCGCTCTAGCGACTTTTTGTGGCGGGCCGGGCACCTGCTGGCTGACCTTGGTCGTCAGGTGAACGGTGTTTCCTCCGACACATTGGTGCGGCTGGCTTCCGGGTTAAGTGGGCGGGTGTTAAGAAGCACGATTTGGCGGGTCATGTTTCGGAGGACGCGTGACTCGCCCGTTGCAGCGATGAGACAAGATCGAAAAAGAGGGTATGAAATAATTTTTTTATAAAGAACTCCAACGCGGCTAGGTTTTTCACGCTCAACAGTTTCCCTTGTGTATCAAGAATGGTCCACCACCTAAAGGACATTCAGCCAACTTGACACAACTGTGGGAAGCATCAGAGTCAACATGGGCCAGCATCCCTGTGGAACGCTTTCGACACCTTGTAGAGTCCCTTCCCCGACAAATTGAGGCTGT
Source organism: Coregonus clupeaformis (assembly GCF_020615455.1). Classification (NCBI taxonomy): domain Eukaryota; kingdom Metazoa; phylum Chordata; class Actinopteri; order Salmoniformes; family Salmonidae; genus Coregonus; species Coregonus clupeaformis. Next base: position 18,140,601 of record NC_059196.1, on the reverse strand, counting down.
TCTGAGGGCAAAAAGGGTGCAACTCAATTTTAGGAAGGTGTTCCTAATGTTCTGTACAGTCAGTGTATCTGTGCATACAGACCCACTACTGTCACTGCCTGGCTTAGTTACACAGCGTAATCCCTACATCAGTTTAATTTAAGTATTAACACAGCCTGACCTTGATACCACAACAACTACTGACATGGATGTTAACCCTTCACCATTAACCCTTTACGATTCAATGGAAATGCCAGTACTTTCAAGATTTACACATAAGGACAATCACATACAAAAACACAATCATGCAAGACACATACAGAAACCTATTTGAATCCAAATGTAAAACATAGCACAACAAAAGGGTTCAAACCACTCTAAATGTCTTTCTAAGCCAAACACACACCTGTAAAAAGCATTTAGCTATGCCCCTTTTATTGTCTCTGTGGACAGGTCCTACCCCACTATGCCCCTCCCACTATGCCCCTCCCTTCCTCTCTCTCTACTTCCTCTCGTTCTCCAAACTCCTTCATCAGGAATCACACCATTCTTTTTCCTTCCAACTATAGAAAAGCCCCCCAGTGGGGTTCAAACACCCTACCCTCCTCTTCGGGGGTTACCTGGTCATCCATCCATCAATCCCTTCATCTATGTACGACGGTGGTCCCTCCAGGTCCATCTGTCAATCATATCTCTCAGTGCCCCAGAGACCTAGGTTCCTGGGTACAACACTTCCCCATTGTATCGGCGTATGGGCCCCTGTATCTTATCATTCATCAATCCGTTCCAAACAGGTCCTTCATGTCCTCCCTATAGAACAGTGGACTCACTCCCTCCATCCTCTCCCTTCCTCTGCCAATCTGACTACAAGCCCCACTATCCTCCCTTTATCCCGAGGTAAGATACTTACTTTTCAGATAAAGCATATTATGATAAATCGGCTGAACTCTGTGTGTGTGCGTGTGTGTATGTGAGCATGTTGGTGTCACACTGTGTGTATCGAACAAATACCAGGATGTCAGGGCTATAGCAGCTGCACACTAACACTGGTGGGGTTTTGGGGGTTTTGGAGGAGGGGGTTGTTGTGTTTTGGTTTCTATTTTTTGGTCCATGCTTGATGAAACCCATCACCAACGCTCTATATCGGTGACCTCTTAAACTCTGTGGTGATCAGTGGGTAATCTCCTCGTTTCTGTGCTTACACAATCTCTCTCTCTCTCTCTCTCTCTCTCACACACACACACACACACACACACACATGCATTCCCTGAGAGCCATAGCACTGTCAGCCATGCCCATAGACCATGTCCATCCAAGGTATCACACACTCACATAAGTACACTCAAATTGTATAGGTAACCAACCAAGGTTACATTGTCTTAACATGGCCTTGATGTTAAATAGACATTAATATCCCTCACTAATAAGTCACATCCTCACATTCATGACAGTGGGTCCCTGAATATCCACAGGCCGCTGCTTGTTTTACAACAGAAGGCACCAGGTGGGGAGACTGGCTCCACAAACTATTGTTTGACCCCAGTAAATAAATCAATACATGTATAGCCCGATTATTACATGTCTGGTGCACATTTAAACATTGTTTACTGTAATGTGTAATGTTTTGGAAAGTAACATGGTTGCATTTTACCCCTTTTCTTTGCCAGATAGCAAACAGAGTGCATGTCTTGGACAAATTGTACAGTGAAAGAGTGTGCATCTTTGGTAATGAAATTGGACACAAGCAATCACGCAACATATGGCTGCAGTCTTCTGACAAAGCTGGAGAGAAGTCGGGGTCAAATGGGGAATAAAATAGTTTGGAGAAGATGAACATTAAATCCAAATACAGCAGTTGTTATGCATGCATCTGAGACCGATTGCGTGCCCGTTTGAAAAATATGATGTTTCTAAGTGGTGTGTGTGTGTGTGTGTGTGTGTGTGTGTGTGTGTGTGTGTGTGTGTGTGTGTGTGTGTGTGTGTGTGTGTGTGTGTGTGTGTGTGTGTGTGTGTGTGTGTGTGTGTGTGTGTGTGTGTGTGTGTGTTTTTGTGTGAGTGTATAGATTAGATATGGTAAGCCTCTTATGTGGTGGTTGTGTCCTGAATTTGTATCTGCCCTGGGTCCTAGTGCAACCATAGTACAATTAATTGCACTGCACAGTCAATTTCCAAGACAAACACCTCCTAAAACATCAATTCCCCACATTTATTAAAGTTGTTATTAACAGCACAAAAGAACAACAGCAATAATAAGTTATTTAACAGCAATAATTTCAGAAAATAAATTGTTACCAGTTTACAATTTTCTGGAAGACTAGAAATATAATAGTGATAGACTACTGCCAAATGTCTCAGAATGCAGTGGTTCTTCATGTAGGCTATATTTTTTTGTATTTAGAATGTCCTCCGTTTTAAACACAATTTTAGTATAAAGTAATGTAGACTAGAATGAAAAAGAATGAATGAAGAAACAGGCTGGTGTAGGTCAAACACAAACACCATTAACCAGCATGTGTCTTTCCCTTTTATCGAATGAATTCGATAAACCAAATGCGTAAAATATGCATTTTATGCAACAAAATCGTAAACAAAACAATCATTATTCTGAAAACAGGAATCTTAGCTTTCTGTTTATATGAATATTCTGTAACAGTATGCAATTTTCAATGTTGGCCATGGAAATATGCCTAACCAAAAGTCAATAACTTTTAGTGATACAATTTGGTTGTCTTTGGATAGGCTAATGGTTTGATCATGAAAAACGTACATAATTCATGTTAAATACTATATTTTAGAAGCTTTTGTAAGTGTTAATTGTTTCTACCAACGCATAAAAGCATATCCAAAAATTGTACTGAAGGAATGGTAAGAGAGCGAGAACTAGACGGGCAAACGAGAAGGTGCATGTATGAGTGCGCGTGTAGGCCTACTCTGACACGCGCTCTTGGTTTTGCTTCTCAGAAAGTATGTAACACGTAGTTCTGAAGTCTTGAACCATCGACTGTTGCGCTTCTTGTCCTATTTACAAATAACAGGCTATTTCGATCGCCAGGTTTCGACCTTATCTATATAAAAATGTAAAGACCAAAACCATACCTGATAGCCTAGTTGAGCAGGTGATGTGGCCTCTTGAAACAAATATTCCAAAGTTGGACGGTTAAAACAACACATATACTCACGCTGTGCTCACCGGCAGATGCCGCAGGTAAAGACGTTTATTTTAGATTTAAAATGTTCAACATGCGGGTATAGTCTCTCTCTCTTTATATCTCCACCGTGGCTTTACAGATTCCGATAAACCCCTTATACAGTTTGGGCAGTACATGGGTCTGTGTGGATTTTAAACTATAAGAAATCCGATTCAATTAACAAGAGCAGAGAATCGGCTTTGGACACTGTGAAATTGTCTGGCCACAGGGATAGGATGAGGCACAGGCCAACAATCGCAGGATGGACAACAACTCGTCGCATTTAAAGAAATGCATCAGCAAAACTTTAGACAGACCATTTGGATCTCCTGGGTAGATTTCTACAACGAATAAAAACACTGGACAATGTAACCTACAGCAACGCAATGTTCTCAGTCGCAACTAAACAAAAAGTGGCTTTGCGCTTGATTATACATTTTTGGCCAATCTTAATGCTGCCTCTAACATTGTTTTACAGACGAAACTATCAATCAAACCATTTATAATTAAATGCGCAGAGGGACATGGGCTAACGAGTACAATTTAAATAGACTTCTGCAGTTTGCCTATAATAACTCATCCACTTATTTGGAATGAAATGCACCAAGAGACTATAAAAATTAATAGCTTTAAATTACAATCATGACCATAAAGTCATGATTGTAATTTTGATAGACAATAATAAGATGCACTGTTATCCCTGTTAATTATAATATTATAACAAATAACAGCATACCATTATTATTATTATTATTATTATTATTATTATTATTATTATTACTATTATTATTGTTGTTATCATTATTATGACTACAGAAAGACGAATAGTAAAAGAGGGAGTATGTCGGGGATCAGTAGGGGATTTAATAGAGAACAACGCGGCCTTTGTGTAGTTTTAATCCTGCTTGTACACCCACCCCACCCCCAGCCCCTTCCATCCCTTGAACTTCCTCACTCAGACTACATCGCCCAATTATTTATGTATTTTAAAAGCGGTGTAAAATTAATGAAATGTGCTCTCCCCAAACAAGTCAAGAGATTCGATACGGATGTACTCTTCTGATGGCTATCAAGCTTTCCCTGACAGTGCAGCACTGCTATTCAACTCCTAAAGGTCCTCTTCGTCTCCAGGAAAATGACTTGAACAGAGTTGCTAGCTTGTCCTTTTGTCTTTAACACACAAAACGTATAGGCTACTCAGAAATAATGAGGGGCACATCTATTTAATTTCACAATTTAACTTTCATGAATGAGTGTAACATTCCATTTTTTGTGGATTGGTAGGCTATGCAGTTACTGTACGTTTTTATTCAAAATTGTTATACCAATGTTTCCCCTTTTAACTCGAATGTGGACAAAGTAGATTCGAAAAATAACAGTGTGAATCATTTTGTCTCGTCAGTGTTCAATTTGGTTTGTGTCCACCTGTTGTTCTTTAGCCTACATATATCAAACTGTTGTTTTATTTGACTGGATGAATGTGCATGGTGTGCGGTGAAAAGAAACACAGGATAAAATCCAACAAAGTGCAAAGTGTGTGTGTGGAGAGAGAGAGAGAGAGAGAGAGAGAGAGAGAGAGAGAGAGAGAGAGAGAGAGAGAGAGAGAGAGAGAGAGAGAGAAGAGGGAGGGATCAGAGTCTACTCCGTGCAAGAACTTCACTCTAATTAGCCAACTTCTTTCTTGGTTCGCTCAGTTCCGCGTTCTCACCCTGGCTTATCGCCACTCACCGGAGGCACAACTTGATCCTCTTTGCTTCAACAGACAGGCTCGAGCTCAGTCCAGGGAACGCTAGATCTGACACGGGAAGAATAAGGAACCATACATTCCCTTCTTGACGCCGATGCGCACTTCGAAAGCGCACGTCTTGGATTCAAAGGTTTATCACGCTTAAAACTGTGATCATACCATTGGTTAGTGTGTTTAATTGTTGGTTTCAGGCTACTTTGTAAGTGAAATTGAAAAAATACACCTGCACCACAATACCTATTGAATAGCTCTGCTTTGAAACAGCTCGATCAACAGGTGTGAGGCAGGAGAGCAAGGAGTACCGGCGCCCTGCACCTGCACTCTTTACCGGCGAACACAGGCGCTTCTGTAGCCTCAAAACTTGGCAAAATACTGCAACAGGGTCAGCGACAAAAAAGAGAAAAACTAAACAAAAATCTGATCAACAGATATAAAGAAAAACAAGTGACAGAGAGAAAGAGAGGGAGGGACAGAGAGAGAGAGAGAGAGAGAGAGAGAGAGAGAGAGAGAGAGAGAGAGAGAGAGAGAGAGAGAGAGAGAGAGAGAGAGAGAGAGAGAGAGAGAGAGAGAGAGAGAGAGAGAGAGAGAGAGACACCCCCTGGAGAATAACAGAAGACCCGACCCCGGCCTGAGTGTAAGAGAGAGAGAGGGTGAGGGAGCGTTTTAAAGCCGGCACAGGCATGATGTCCTACATTAAGCAGCCTCATTACGCCGTGAACGGGTTAACTCTGTCTGGCCCGGGCATGGATCTACTACACTCTGCCGTCGGATACCCAAGTAAGTAATATTTTCAACTTTTTCATGTTTTAGAAATATTTGTCTCAACAATTGCACTTTATGGAGAAACTGGCGGAATTCAGCCTGAATTTCAAGCGGTACTGCTAACCTATCCATGCGCAACGAGTGCGTAAAAGGATCGGTGCACAACGAGCTCCCATTATGTTGTTTTCGTTCTTATTGTTAGACTTATGACAGCGAATTGTGCATAATATATCTTCATACTACGGACACCATATCTCATTCTTAGCTGAATTTCGAGGGTCATCATTGAACTACATTGTTTCAAATGGAAACGCCTTATGCGCACATACAAGAAACCTCCATATTTTCCCTGTTTGTCTTTTTAAAGATATGGGGAACGTCCATAGTAACTTGATTCAATGACCTAGGAGTAAAATGACAGCTTTAAAATGAGATGACCCATTTACTTGATGTGTAAGTGGTAGACCTAACAACTATTTGTATGAAACATGCTGCTGTTTTTGTTCAATGATTGATCCAGGGCCATGCGTTATGAACACCAGTCTAATTCACAAAGACCTGTAATTCTAGATATTTTAGGTTCCTGTCAGTTGTGAAATCAAAGTTTATAGATCTCTACCTTCCTGTGAAAAGATACATGTTTTATCAAGATACATTTCGTTCCCTTTATCAAACGTATTTTATTTCGTGTTTGTTTATGTTTTATAAAGCCACAGTGTATATCTGAATCAATGGATAATGTTAAATAGTCTTATTAAAGATAGGAAAACACTCGAACATTAAATAACACAAATGTTTTATAAAGGGAATGATATATTTTTACCAATATTAAAACAACTCGATTTTGAACTTTAGTATTGTTTTTCTAATGATGTAACAAACGAAACGACTTTTGGCTGAATGATCCACGATATTACATGTGAAGGCCAGAGCCATATATTTATTTTCTATAACATTGGAAACAAAGCGCCCCTGAATATACAATACATATTTTCGTAGAGAACATCATTTATGCCTCAGTATAACTACTTACTAGTAAAATTATATTACACGAATATACACGAATTCAATTTGAAATGAGACTAATTGACTTTAGACTATTATTGAATTTGGCAATTTGACAACAAGTGATTCACAGTTCGTTTTTTCGTTCTTTTTTTCTCATGTTCCATTTGAAAGCATGTTGGCCAAGGGGGAAAAGGTTCACAAAGCCAAATATATGATTAATTAACGAAATATAAGAAAAATAATATTTGTGTGTATTTTAGACATCCCCAGAAAGCAGCGTCGGGAAAGGACCACGTTCACGCGCGGGCAGTTGGACATCCTGGAGGCACTGTTTTCCAAAACGCGCTACCCCGACATCTTCATGAGGGAAGAAGTGGCCCTTAAGATCAACCTACCAGAGTCTCGTGTACAGGTAATAAACAGGATATATACTCTCATGCATAAATGCCCACTAGAATTGGTTAAATTATCTTGCAAAAATGAAAGTGTGGTTCAATTGTCTATTTACAAAACTTCAGTGATTGTTTTGCCAGACAGGACGCTGAGTTGTCTGAGAACTCACCATGTGCTCCTCCACAGGTATGGTTCAAGAACCGCCGTGCTAAATGCCGCCAGCAGGCGCAGCAGAGCACGGGCCAGTCTAAACCTCGTCCACCCAAGAAGAAGGCCTCTCCAGCCCGGGAGGCCAACTCTGAGGCCAATGCCAACACCAACGGGTCCTACAGTCCAGCACCCCCTCCCCCTGGCACCGCCATCACCCCCAGCTCCAGCAGTGCCAACGCGACTGTGTCCATTTGGAGCCCTGCCTCCATCTCTCCGCTGCCAGATCCCCTGTCAGCCTCCACCACGCCCTGCATGCAGCGCTCCTCTGCCTACCCCATGACCTACACCCAGGCCCCGGCCTACACCCAGAGCTACGCAGGCTCGTCCTCTTACTTCACTGGCCTGGACTGCAGCTCCTACCTGTCCCCCATGCACTCACAGCTCTCCGCCACCGGGGGCGCCCTCAGCCCCATCACCTCCATGGGCGGGCACCTCAGCCAGTCCCCTGCCTCTCTGTCCTCACAGGGCTACACAGCCGCCTCGCTGGGCTTCGGGGCTGTCGACTGCCTGGACTACAAGGACCAAGCTGCCTCCTGGAAACTCAACTTCAATGCAGCTGACTGCCTGGACTACAAAGACCAGAACTCCTGGAAGTTCCAGGTCTTGTAGGGGGGAGAAGGTAAGGAAGGGACCAGCCAGGAGAAGCTCCCATTCCATTCAGTGTTAAAGACTTGGACACATACATGGTCAACTAATCATTTCAGTCCATGAACTCATTGACTGAGAAAATGTCATTATTTTTTGTGTTATGGAAAGCAATGTGGAAGCAGATCCAATTATGTTTGGCTTTGTGATTTTTGGGAAGGTGACAAGAAATCTCTGATCACATCAATATTGTTAAATCAATGATATCCAATCAATACAGTTTATCAATGTGAGGATGCACAATCAATGGGACATTGAGGTAATAAAGTTATTCATATAGAAGTGATGACAAACAAATCGACAAGGAATACATACCACACTATTGAAAGCAATACCTGCAGAATGAAATTGAATACATTTATAACTTGATAATTAAATTTAGAAAAAAACTTCATCATTGACAAAGGTCCATTCTTGTATTCCATAATCAGGGTTTTGTGGACCAAATGAATAGAGATTGCAATTTGATGGAGATAATGAAAAATTGATTTAAAAAGAGGAGAAAAGAGAAAAAAGGAGATTAAAATATTGATTGCAATGGATCCCATTGGTCAGGTAGCTGATAGTAAATGACAAGTTGATTTCTGAACAAGATCTATCAATCCTTTAGTGGTCTTGTTGTGCTTAATGGTAACTGAAAACTAGAAAGGAAAAGTGGAATTCAACCCCCAAGATGGGTGGGCTGGCCTTGACTTTTGACCAAATTTGATCCAGTGGTTATTTTTATCATTACTTCAGAACAATTGAAAGTTGTGTACGTTTTAATGAAGAAAATGACTCTGCCTTGAATTTGATATTGAACAAACAGAGGGAGTTCCAGCCATAGGTGAAGCCTGACTCCAATGTGGACAATGTTGTTTTCTTTTTCCCTCTGTCATTTGTTTAATGGTTTATTTTTGTTATGAAGTTGCTTTTCATATTTGGTGAACTGAGAGATCCTGGAGCCAAACAGACACACAGGCAGACACACAGACACCTACACATACATGCATGTGTTTCTCAATAAGCAAGAGGGGATGGGTAAAGCAAGGATAACATGGGCCTTTGGTACTGTCAAGTAGATACCATAGGCTATTGTTGTATCCTTTTCCCCAGTAGCTTTGAAGCGAGGGGACCCTCTGCAGACAGTGTGTTAGCGTGCAAGGGGGGTAAGGGAGGGTGGCTGAGTTAGGGCTATAGAGTTAGTAACAGACCTCTTGTCTTTGAGCACCAATCGTGGAAGGAATCACATCTGGGCCCAAGGCATTCTGGGATATGCAAGAATGACCAATGTGTAGCCTTTGCGTTCCTATCCAACTCTGTGTTTGCTTGGGGGGATTTGATGATTACATCACCAGTACTTAAATACAATATTTTCCCTTAATGACTTAACTAACCCTGTTGCCGAATATACTGTTACAATGAGATATTTGCAGGAGAGAAGACTCAACAGCAGAAAGGGAAGGGTCTGGCCATGATTGCGCTTCCCTTGCACAGAAAGCATGGAGCTTCTCTCAGTTGTTACCTGTAAAGGAGGGAGGGGTACCATTTTGTGTTGATGTATCATTTCATCTTTTTGTATTAGACTAAAACATATGATGTTTCTTTAAATTTGTGAGTCCTTTGAAGTAAAATTGTGGTAATTTGTTTGACGTTAATATTATCATTATTACTATAATTATTATTATTAATTCTACAGCTATTATGAATATTGCTATTATTCTGCTTATTTTGTTCTTTTTGTAAATATTAAACTTTACTTGAATATGCAATCATGTCTGGTACCAACAATGTGTTACACAGACACACCACGCAACTCTCACGCTTTTTTTTGCTTGCATAATAACCACGTGCATAAAAATGTGCCCAACACAGTAATAACCCAATCCTATCAGTGTGCAATGAACAGCAGCAGTCCAACTACATTGTACACTTTAGTGGCACTTAATCATCCAACCAATAAGAATGAAGCAACTGCTATTAAAATCGCAGGACTCTCCCAGATCACTTTCCCACTCTTACATGTGTTATCCTGTTGTATCCCTGTAAAGAGAGCAGGAGGTAAAGTATCTGTCGTACATACACAGAATGTGACGTCCGGGGACACTACTCTAATCCATGCAAAAGGTTGAGAGGGGAGATGTTGAGAGGAGAAAGAACAGGGTAGATGCAGATTATGCAGATTAGAAGTAGGCCTAAATATGTGGGGGCCCATTGGTGACCCTCCTAAAACAGAGACATGAGAGAGGTAGGGATTTGGATGGCTTTCATATATTTCCATGTGTTTTGTCAGCAAGGTCAGCTAGACCAGTGTTATTAAAATATCTGGGACCATATTCACAAAGCATCTCAGAGTAGGAGTGCTGATCTAGGATCAGGGTCCTTCCTCTCCATATAATATAATTAATTATTATCTAAAAGACCAAACCAATCCTAGATCAGCACTCTTACTCAGACTATTTCTGAATATGAGCCCTGGTGATTGAGCCTAAATAAAATGTTGTATAACCATCTAGAAGACTAATTCTGTACCTGTTTTATGAGTCCATTGTGATATTTGTTGATTTGTATAAAAATTCTTCCACACTATCAACTGAGTATAGCATTGACATATTTAGGCCGTCATTGTAAATAAGAATTTGTTCTTAACTGACTTGCCTAGTTAAATAAAGGTTAAATAAAAAATAAAATAAAAATGTGGGTGAAAGTTTGTTTTAGGACTGTAATGGCACAGCATCTCTGTTCAGATGAAAATCTCATTGGTGAATAATATTCTTGCTCAGTACATCTTTCAGTTTCAACATGATGTCCACAGAGGGAGTTACATAGATTTAATATATACAGTTGAAGTTGGAAGTTTACGTACACCTTAGCCAAATACATTTAAACTCAGTTTTTCACAATTCCTGACATTTAATCCTAGTACAGATTCCCTGTTTTAGGTCAGTTAGGATCACCACTTTATTTTAAGAATGTGAAATGTCAGAATAATAGTAGAGAGAATTATTTATTTCAGCTTTTATTTCTTTCATCACATACCCAGTGGGTCAGAAGTTTACATACACTCAATTAGTATTTGGTAGCATTGCCTTTAAATTGTTTAACTTGGGTCAAACGTTTCGGGTAGCCTTCCACAAGCTTCCCACAATAAGTTTGGTGAATTTTGGCCCATTCCTCCTAACAGAGCTGGTGTAACTGAGTCAGGTTTCTAGGCCTCCTTGCTCGCACACGCTTTTTCAGTTCTGCCCACACATTTTCTATAGGATTGAGGTCAGGGCTTTGTGATGGCCACTCCAATACCTTGACATTGTTGTCCTTAAGCCATTTTGCCACAACTTTGGAAGTATGCTTGGGGTCATTGTCCATTTGGAAGACCCATTTGCGACCAAGCTTTAACTTCCTGACTGATGTCTTGAGATGTTGCTTCAATAAATCCACATAATTTTCCTTCCTCATGATGCCATCTATTTTGTGAAGTGCACCAGTCCCTCCAGCAGCAAAGCACCCCCACGGCATGATGCTGCCACCCCTGTGCTTCACGGTTGGGATGGTGTTCTTCGGCTTGCAAGCAGCCCTCTTTTTCCTCCAAACATAAGGATGGTCATTATGGCCAAACAGTTCTATTTTGGTTTCATCAGACCAGAGGACATTTCTCCAAAAAGTAAGATCTTTGTCCCCATGTGCAGTTGCAAACCGTAGTCTGGCTTTTTTATGGCGGTTTTGAAGCAGTGGCTTCTTCCTTGCTGAGCGGCCTTTCAGTTTATGTCGATATAGGACTCGTTTTACTGTGGATATAGATACGTTTGTACCTGTTTCCTCCAGCATCTTCACAAGGTCCTTTGCTGTTGTTCTGGGATTGATTTGCACTTTTCGCACCAAAGTACGTTAATCTCTATGAGACAGAGCGCGTCTCCTTCCTGAGCGGTATGATGGCTGCGTGGTCCCATGGTGTTTATACTTGCGTACTATTGTTTGTACAGATGAACGTGGTACCTTCAGGCGTTTGGAAATTGCTCCCAAGGATGAACCAGACTTGTGGAGGTCTACATTTGTTTTCTGAGGTCTTGGCTGATTTCTTTTGATTTTCCCATGATGTCAAGCAAAAAGGCACTGAGTTTGAAGGTAGGGCTTGAAATACATCCACAGGTACACCTCCAATTGACTCAAATTATGTCAATTAGCCTATCAGAAGCTTCTAAAGCCATGACATCATTTTCTGGAATTTTCCAAGCTATTTAAAGGCACAGTCAACATAGTGTATGTAAACTTCTGATCCACTGGAATTGTGATACAGTGAATTATAAGTGAAATAATCTGTCTGTAAACAATTGTTGGAATAATTACTTGTGTTATGCACAAAGTAGATGTCCTAACTGACTTGCCAAAACTATAGTTTGTTAACAAGAAATTTGTGGAGTGGTTGAAAAACAAGTTTTAATGACTTCAACCTAATGGTATGTAAACTTCCGACTTCAACTGTATATATATATATATACATACAGTACCAGCCAAAAGTTTGGACACCTACTCATTCAGGGTTTTTCTTTATTTTTACTATTTTTTACATTGTAGAATAGAACAGCTCAAATAAGCAAATAGAAATGACAGTCCATCATTACTTTAAGACATGAAGGTCAGTCAATACGGAAAATTTCAAGAACTTTGAAAGTTTCTTCAAGTGTAGTCGCAAAAACCGTCAAACGCTATGATTAAACTGGCTCTCATGAGGACCGCCACAGGAATGGAATACCCAGAGTTACCTCTGCTGCAGAGGATAACTTCATTAGAGTTACCAGCCTCAGAAATTGCAGCCCAAATAAATGCTTCACAGAGTTCAAGTCACAGACACATCTCAGCATCAACTGTTCAGAGGGGACTGTGTGAATGAATCAGGCCTACATGGTCGAATTGCTGCAAATAAACCACTACTAAAGGACACCAATAAGAAGAAGAGACCTGCTTGGGCCAAGAAACACGAGCAATGGACATTGGACCGGTGGAAATGTGTCCTTTGGTCTGGAGTCCAAATTTGAGATTTTTGTTTCCGACAGCCGTGTCTTTGTGAGACGCGGTGTGGGTGAACGGATGATCTCTGCATGTGTAGTTCCCACCATAAAACATGGAGGAGGAGGTGTTATGGTGTGGGGGTGCTTTGCTGGTGACACTGTCTGTGATTTATTTAGAATTCAAGGCACACTTAACCAGCATGGCTACCACAGCATTCTGCAGCGATACACCATCCCATCTGGTTTGGGCTTAGTGGGACTATCATTTCTTTTTCAACAGGACAATGACCCAACACACCTCCAGGCTGTGTAAGGGCTATTTTACCAAGAAGGAGAGTGATGGAGTGCTGCATCAGATGACCTGACCTCCAGAATCCCCCGACCTCAACCCAATTGAGATGGTTTGGGATGAGTCGGACAGCAGAGTGAAGGAAAAGCAGCCAACAAGTGCTCAGCATATGTGGGAACTCCTTCAAGACTGTTGTAAAACCATTCCAGGTGAAGCTGTTTGAGAGAATGCCAAGAGTGTGCAAAGCTGTCATCAAGGCAAAGGGTGGCTATTTGAAAAATCTCAAATCTCAAATATATTTTGATTTTTTTGGTTAATACATGATTCCATATGTGTTATTTCATAGTTTTGATATCTTCACTATTATTCTACAATGTAAAAAATAGTGAATGAGTAGGTGTGTCCAAACTTTTGACTGGTAGTGTATATATATTTTTGAAGGAACTCAGTCCAGCTTTCAACTTACTCTTGAAAGTTGTAATAGGAGAACGCACAAGGTGCAATTTCGAAATTGGGTAGTGCATCATCAGTTTTCCTCTTGTCATGTCAGTCATTGCAGACCTTAGAGAGTTATTTATAACTTGTCATAAATGTCCAGATCAACTAGCCCATGTCAGCTAACATTTTGTAGCTAGGTTTCCTAGCCCATAGATGTTGTTGTAATGTTTGAGTCACTCAACTATCACATGAACACACATAAGACATGGCAATATGTGTAGAATAGCAGAAAATGAGTTTTAAAATAGCAACATTTTTACTGCACCCCATGAAAAAATGTGTAGAATGGCAGGAAATAAGCTTTAAACCTGCAAAATATTCTCTCTGTCAACAAGAAGGGTGTGAACAGTTTGTGTCATGGACAATGCTGGAAGTGGGGCCTGAGTGAAAAAAATGTGGGAACCCCTGACATAGATGGTAAGGATACCCACAAGATAGTCCAGATTAGGAAAGAAGATATCTAGTCAGTTGCACAACTGAATGCATCATCTGAATCAGAGAGGTGAGTGGGGCTGCTTTATTCGACATCATCGGCACAGTTGTTGGTTAACTGCCTTCCTCAAGGGCAGAAAGGCTGATTTTCCACCTTGCCAGCTCGGGGATTCAAACCAGTGATCTTTTGGTTACTGGCCAAACGCTCTTAACCGCTAGGGTACCTGCCACCCCTGTATTAACTTACGCGTCTATAGTCAGGGAGCAGAGAGATGATAGGAAAAACAGGAGAGAGGAATAGAGAGAGGGATAAAGAGATATGAGAAATGAGAAATGAGGCAGGAGAGAGAGATGAAAAGAAAGGAGAGGGATAAGAGATGAGAAAGAGGAGTAGAGCGATGGAGGAAACAGATGAGAGGACCGGAACCTCCCCCATGGTAATCCCTGGGAGCAGCATATGGACTAGTAAAGGACAGACACAGAGTGGGACAGAGCAGGAGACACAGATACACTTAGGACTTAAAAATATGATTCATTTCTTTGCCTCTAATCCCTGGCAAACAAGCTGGCCACCGGGATGTTCTGTAAATACTGTAATCATCCTACGGCCAGGCCGGCGGCCCTGCGAGATGTAGCCCGCCCTACAGTCCAATTTCCTCTTAATCGATTCCTAATCCCAACAACCCCCCTCCCCCCCACGAGTCCATCCCGACATTCTGCACAAGGGGGGTGGGTGGGTTGTAAGGAATAAAAGTAAATGAAAAAGAAATCACATTTCCCAATTCTGTTCTGTCCGAGGCATAGTTTCATAGAGATTAATTGGCGTCACGTAAGAGTTGAGTTGGGGGGACCATTGTTTGTGAGAACATGAAGGCATGTAGGACGCTTGGGTTCTCTGGCTCTGGGTTCCAGACTGGGTTCTAGACTGCTCTCTGGGATAGGTTGGACGGAACTAGAAGGTGTGTGGGGGGAGTAAAGGTAAATTAATTAACTCCATTGTGTCCTCCTCCCAGAGTGCAAAGAACCTTGGCGTGACCCTGGACAACACCCTGTCGTTCTCTGCTAACATCAAAGCGGTGACCCGATCCTGCAGGTTCATGCTCTACAACATTTGCAGAGTACGACCCTACCTTACACAGAAAGCGGCAAATGTCCTAATCCAGGCACTTGTCATCTCCCGTCTGGATTACTGCAACTCGCTGTTGGCTGGGCTCCCTGCCTGTGCCATTAAACCCCTACAACTTATCCAGAACGCTGCAGCCCATCTGGTGTTCAACCTTCCCAAGTTCTCTCATGTCACCCCGCTCCTCCGCACACTCCACTGGCTTCCAGTTGAAGCTCGCATCTACTACAAAACCATGGTGCTTGCTTACGGAGCTGTGAGGGGAACGGCACCTCCTTACCTTCAGGCTCTGATCAGACCCTACACCCAAACGAGTGCACTACGTTCATCCACCTCTGGCCTGCTAGCCCCCCTACCTCTACAGAAGCACAGTTCCTGCTCTGGCACCCCAATGGTGGAACAAGCTCCCCCACGACGCCAGGACAGCGGAGTCACTGACCACCTCCGGTAACACTTGAAACCCTACCTCTTTAAGGAATACCTGGAATAGTATAACAGTAATCCTTCTAAAAAAAAGGGGGTGGTTGTCCCACTGGCTATCCTAAGTTGAATGCACCAATTTGTAAGTCGCTCTGGATAAGAGCATCTGCTCTTAAATGTAAATGTTAAATGTAAATTAAAATAACATTTCCCAGTTATGCTCTGTTCTGCTCAGAGGCATAGTTTCACAGAGATAAACTGGCGCCACATAAGAGATGGGTGGGGGGACCATTGTTTGTGAGAACGGGGTGGCATGCTGCTCTCTGGGATAGGTTGGATGGAACTAGAAGATGGTTCTTTATCTACAATCGTTTGTCATTTATTGTTGGTTGAGACAACTGGGAGGTTATGTGAACAGAAAGGAGCCATTCAAAGGATACTGGATACCACGTTTTGTTTGTAAATCAAGCTAACTAAAAGTAAATTCCAATTCTATGGGTGCAAAATTAATTTATTGAAAGGAAGAAAATCCATAGAATTTGTTCATTTCATGAAAGTAAAGTTTTAATAGTTTTTTTTTCCAAATAAAAGAGGAAGAAGGCGCGGCCTCCCGAGTGGCGCAGCGGTCTAAGGCACTGCAGTGCTTGAGGTGTCACTACATATCCGGGTTCTGATCCCGGGCTGTGTTGCAGCCGGCCGCGACCAGGAGACCCATAAGGCGATGCACAATTGGCTCCGCGTCGTCCCGGTTTGGCCGGCCGGGATGTCCTTGTCGTATCGCGTTCTACCAACTCCTGTGGCGGGCCAGGCACATGCACGCTGACACGGTCGCCAGATGTATGGTGTTTCCTCCGACACATTGGTGCGGCTGGCTTCCGGGTTTAGCGAGCAGTGTGTCAAGAAGTAGTGCGGCTTGACAGGGTCGTGTTTCGGAGGACGCATGGCTCTCGACCATCGCCTCTCCGGAGCCGTACGAGAGTTGCAGTGACGGGACAAGACTGTAACTACCACTTGGACATCACGAAAAAGGAGTAAAAATAAAATAATACAAGAGGAAGAAGACAGACGCTGAGAGAGAAAGTGTCACTCCCGCTCCCCCTCTCCAGCGCGTGACGTCGCCGGTCTACTAACCACCGGTCCTGGCAACCCATCCTTACGCACACCTGCAACCTTCATTACGCACACCTGGACTTCATCACCTCCCTGATTACTTCCCCTTCATATAGCGTTGTTATCACCCACCAGGCAATATTGCCCGGACTCCCATGTTTAGACGCTTTTCTTGTTTTGTATCGTTCAATGTTCTTCGTCATTAAACTCACTAACTGCACTTGCTTCCTGACTCCCTGCGTCTATATTACATAAAGTTACAGATGGTTTTAAATACCATCTGTGATAGTTTACAATCCCCAAAAGCCTGTATTCTCTATGACATAAACCCTAATCCTAATATGCTATTGGTTGTAAATTTACATCTAAATATTACCAATCTTAACAAATAGCTTATGTCTATCCCTGTCAAGCTCTATATGCCATTTACTGTATTTCTCTTCAATCCACCAAATGGCGTCATGGATGTCCATTTCAATCTTTAATGGTGTCTAATATTGATAATGGTTTTGATATGACAAGGCTGAAAACATAGTAGTAATAGAACTACAGTATGAATGTAATCATATTCGATCATTATCACTGTGATTACTGTTAATTCCATCATATTGCAGATTCAGTGCCTCTTTTTATATTGTGAAGATACACTTTTATAAAGATGCTTTTAATGTTTGATTTCAATGTACAGTACGATTTAAATTAGCTATCTTCTTTTTTCATTTCTCCTTCCTTTTGTTTTTGTTTCTTTGTTAGTACTTTTATTTTATGACATGAAGCACTTTGTTACTTGTATTAATTAGTGCTATACAAATAAAGTTATTCTTATTTTTATTTATATGAAAATGTTCTGTTATTATTATTGTCATGATTTATCTAAGATAGAGTTTTAACAGGAATGACTCACTCCATAATTCCTTTTAAGGGTATGTACAGTATGCTCAATTGAATTTAGTGTAGTAATAAGATCAGTATTATGGTTAGGCTTATCACTGGATCAACACTTGACTGACAATCATGTTATATACTTTTACTAAGTCAATACTGGGGCTTAAAGTTTAACACCTAGTTATTATTGAGAGTAAAAGTCAGTGTTTGGATACAAGATTATTGTTAATGTCTTGGATTGAGATTATTGTCAGGATTAGATTTGTTTATGAGAGAAGTCCGATTTTGGTGTAGTCAGGGTTGGAGGAGGGAGGGAAAGGGGGTGGGTCAGCCTTAGAATTAGGGTTAAATTGAAGTAAAACTAACTAGGGGATTCTGGTTCCTTCTCTGACTTGGAGAGAAGTCTCATACAGGAGCACTAGGTCAACCTGCTCTGATGTCTGTTAGTAAACATGTCCATTATCACCCTTAGTCCCCCTCTCCCATCCTGTCCCTCTGTCCTGTCCTGTCCTGTGTCCATGTGCCCACATGTCCACACTTCTTCTCACCTCTCCTTGCACTTTGTTATTTTTACTGATCTAATTTAGAGAATGTCCCAATCCTCTTAGTGTCTTGCCCATTCAGCGCTTCTCTAAGTGAATTAGACAGGATTACAGTCTCTCTCTCTCTCTTCCTCCTCCTATCTCTTTCTCTCTTCTCTTTGGTGTCACTGTCTCGCCAGCCTTTCTTCCTCTACATCTCCATGTAAATTGCTGTCTTGACATCTTTCTCTCTGCTGGCAGGATTACTGTCGTTCTCTCTCCAGATGACAAATTGGTTCCAACATTACCCATTACAACTGCCCTCGAAGCCCAGTGCATCCTGGGAAAAAGAAACTTTAATTAAACTTGGACCTGTAGTACATAAAAATCTATTTGAGAAAAAAAACTACACACAGAATATCTGAAAATTACAGTAAAATACTTTCCATCACTATCATGTTTTCACACAGTATAGTGTTTTCTGGGTCTTCAAGGCAATGCTGGCAGTATTTGGAGTGCGACTTCTTCCAGTAGCCGGTCCCAGTCCTGTCAGGCCCTGCTGTGCCGGTCTCTCACAGATTCATCTGGAGAGTCTAGCTCAGAGGAATTCACTGGGTTATAGTAACTAGTCCTAGTCCGTTTAGGATTTCTACCTCACCTAAATGATACATCTGACAACATATCGCAGATAGTGACTTCTGTTATGAACCTGTCTTTGTTATAGATTTAGACTGCTGTTATGAACCTGTCTTTGTTATAGATTCAGACTGCTGGTATGAACCTGTCTTTGTTATAGATTCAGACTGCTGTTATGAACCTCTCTTTGTTATAGATTTAGACTGCTGTTATGAACCTGTCTTTTTTATAGACTGCTGTTATGAGCCTGTCTTTGCTATAGATTCAGACTGCTGGTATGAACCTGTCTTTGTTATAGATTCAGACTGCTGTTATGAACCTGTCTTTGTTATAGATTCAGACTGCTGGTATGAACCTGTCTTTCTTATAGATTCAGACTGCTGGTATGAACCTGTCTTTGTTATAGATTCAGACTGCTGGTATGAACCTGTCTTTGTTATAGATTCAGACTGCTGTTATGAACCTGTCTTTGTTATAGATTCAGACTGCTGTTATGAACCTGTCTTTGTTATAGATTCAGACTGCTGTTATGAACCTGTTTTTGTTATAGATTCAGACTGCTGTTATGAACCTGTCTTTGTTATAGATTCAGACTGCTGTTATGAACCTGTTTTTGTTATAGACTGCTGTTATGAACCTGTCTTTGTTATAGATTCAGACTGCTGTTACGAACCTGTCTTTGTTAAAGATTTAGACTGCTGTTATGAACCTGTCTTTGTTATAGATTCAGACTGCTGTTATGAACCTGTCTTTGTTATAGATTCAGACTGCTGGTATGAACCTGTTTTTGTTATAGATTCAGACTGCTGGTATGAACCTGTTTTTGTTATAGATTCAGACTGCTGTTATGAACCTGTCTTTGTTATAGATTCAGACTGCTGTTACGAACCTGTCTTTGTTAAAGATTTAGACTGCTGTTATGAACCTGTCTTTGTTATAGATTCAGACTGCTGGTATGAACCTGTTTTTTTGTTATAGATTCAGACTGCTGGTATGAACCTGTCTTTGTTATAGATTCAGACTGCTGTTATGAACCTGTCTTTGTTATAGATTCAGACTGCTGTTATGAACCTGTTTTTGTTATAGACTGCTGTTATGAACCTGTCTTTGTTATAGATTCAGACTGCTGTTACGAACCTGTCTTTGTTAAAGATTTAGACTGCTGTTATGAACCTGTCTTTGTTATAGACTGCTGTTATGAACCTGTCTTTGTTATAGATTCAGACTGCTGTTACGAACCTGTCTTTGTTAAAGATTTAGACTGCTGTTATGAACCTGTCTTTGTTATAGATTCAGACTGCTGTTATGAACCTGTCTTTGTTATAGATTCAGACTGCTGGTATGAACCTGTTTTTGTTATAGATTCAGACTGCTGGTATGAACCTGTTTTTGTTATAGATTCAGACTGCTGTTATGAACCTGTCTTTGTTATAGATTCAGACTGCTGTTACGAACCTGTCTTTGTTAAAGATTTAGACTGCTGTTATGAACCTGTCTTTGTTATAGATTCAGACTGCTGGTATGAACCTGTTTTTGTTATAGATTCAGACTGCTGGTATGAACCTGTTTTTGTTATAGATTTAGACTGCTGGTATGAACCTGTTTTTGTTATAGATTTAGACTGCTGGTATGAATCTGTCTTTGTTATAGATTCAGACTGCTGTTATGAATCTGTCTTTGTTATAGATTCAGACTGCTGTTATGAACCTGTCTTTGTTATAGATTCAGACTGCTGGTATGAACCTGTCTTTGTTATAGATTCAGACTGCTGTTATGAACCTGTTTTTGTATAATTCAGACGCTTTTTGTTATAGATTCAGACTGCTGGTATGAACCTGTCTTTGTTATAGATTCAGACTGCTGTTATGAACCTGTCTTTGTTATAGATTCAGACTGCTGTTATGAACCTGTTTTTGTTATAGACTGCTGTTATGAACCTGTCTTTGTTATAGATTCAGACTGCTGTTACAAACCTGTCTTTGTTAAAGATTTAGACTGCTGTTATGAACCTGTCTTTGTTATAGATTCAGACTGCTGGTATGAACCTGTCTTTGTTATAGATTCAGACTGCTGTTATGAACCTCTCTTTGTTATAGATTTAGACTGCTGTTATGAACCTGTCTTTTTTATAGACTGCTGTTATGAGCCTGTCTTTGCTATAGATTCAGACTGCTGGTATGAACCTGTCTTTGTTATAGATTCAGACTGCTGTTATGAACCTGTCTTTGTTATAGATTCAGACTGCTGGTATGAACCTGTCTTTCTTATAGATTCAGACTGCTGGTATGAACCTGTCTTTGTTATAGATTCAGACTGCTGGTATGAACCTGTCTTTGTTATAGATTCAGACTGCTGTTATGAACCTGTCTTTGTTATAGATTCAGACTGCTGTTATGAACCTGTCTTTGTTATAGATTCAGACTGCTGTTATGAACCTGTTTTTGTTATAGATTCAGACTGCTGTTATGAACCTGTCTTTGTTATAGATTCAGACTGCTGTTATGAACCTGTTTTTGTTATAGACTGCTGTTATGAACCTGTCTTTGTTATAGATTCAGACTGCTGTTACGAACCTGTCTTTGTTAAAGATTTAGACTGCTGTTATGAACCTGTCTTTGTTATAGATTCAGACTGCTGTTATGAACCTGTCTTTGTTATAGATTCAGACTGCTGGTATGAACCTGTTTTTGTTATAGATTCAGACTGCTGGTATGAACCTGTTTTTGTTATAGATTCAGACTGCTGTTATGAACCTGTCTTTGTTATAGATTCAGACTGCTGTTACGAACCTGTCTTTGTTAAAGATTTAGACTGCTGTTATGAACCTGTCTTTGTTATAGATTCAGACTGCTGGTATGAACCTGTTTTTTTGTTATAGATTCAGACTGCTGGTATGAACCTGTCTTTGTTATAGATTCAGACTGCTGTTATGAACCTGTCTTTGTTATAGATTCAGACTGCTGTTATGAACCTGTTTTTGTTATAGACTGCTGTTATGAACCTGTCTTTGTTATAGATTCAGACTGCTGTTACGAACCTGTCTTTGTTAAAGATTTAGACTGCTGTTATGAACCTGTCTTTGTTATAGACTGCTGTTATGAACCTGTCTTTGTTATAGATTCAGACTGCTGTTACCGAACCTGTCTTTGTTAAAGATTTAGACTGCTGTTATGAACCTGTCTTTGTTATAGATTCAGACTGCTGTTATGAACCTGTCTTTGTTATAGATTCAGACTGCTGGTATGAACCTGTTTTTGTTATAGATTCAGACTGCTGGTATGAACCTGTTTTTGTTATAGATTCAGACTGCTGTTATGAACCTGTCTTTGTTATAGATTCAGACTGCTGTTACGAACCTGTCTTTGTTAAAGATTTAGACTGCTGTTATGAACCTGTCTTTGTTATAGATTCAGACTGCTGGTATGAACCTGTTTTTGTTATAGATTCAGACTGCTGGTATGAACCTGTTTTTGTTATAGATTTAGACTGCTGGTATGAACCTGTTTTTGTTATAGATTTAGACTGCTGGTATGAATCTGTCTTTGTTATAGATTCAGACTGCTGTTATGAATCTGTCTTTGTTATAGATTCAGACTGCTGTTATGAACCTGTCTTTGTTATAGATTCAGACTGCTGGTATGAACCTGTCTTTGTTATAGATTCAGACTGCTGTTATGAACCTGTTTTTGTTATAGATTCAGACTGCTGGTATGAACCTGTCTTTGTTATAGATTCAGACTGCTGTTATGAACCTGTCTTTGTTATAGATTCAGACTGCTGTTATGAACCTGTTTTTGTTATAGACTGCTGTTATGAACCTGTCTTTGTTATAGATTCAGACTGCTGTTACAAACCTGTCTTTGTTAAAGATTTAGACTGCTGTTATGAACCTGTCTTTGTTATAGATTCAGACTGCTGGTATGAACCTGTTTTTGTTATAGATTCAGACTGCTGTTATGAACCTGTTTTTGTTATAGACTGCTGTTATGAACCTGTCTTTGTTATAGATTCAGACTGCTGTTATGAACCTGTCTTTGTTATAGATTCAGACTGCTGGTATGAACCTGTCTTTGTTATAGATTCAGACTGCTGGTATGAACCTGTCTTTGTTATAGATTCAGACTGCTGTTATGAACCTGTCTTTGTTATAGATTCAGACTGCTGGTATGAACCTGTTTTTGTTATAGATTCAGACTGCTGTTATGAACCTGTTTTTGTTATAGATTCAGACTGCTGTTATGAACATGTGTCTATTTGTTATCTCCCAATGCGTGTTGATATGGTACTGTATGTACTAGTGAATGCTGTTAGGAAGCTGCTACCACTGACTGTTATCATCATCAACCATCAATAACAAATCTCCAGACATAATCTCCTGAGAGATGGAGGGAGGAATAGAGAGGGAGGGGAGAGAACAGTGCAACAAACAGGCGGAGGTGACTGTCCATATGGTTTGATAAACAAAAACAAAGTTATACAATGAATACATGAGTGAGTGGTCAACAGAGGAACAAAATAGACAAATAGAGACACAGTGAAGTGATCGCCACAACAGTCAACAACATATCCTTCCTCCTCACTTATGTCGCCATTAGAACACAATTATAAACCACTGCTATTTCTCAGATATTATCTATCCTCTGATAACAAATTATTGTTAGAACTCTAACAGAGTTTAACTGCATGGCCACACACAAACTACACTTCAACAAAAGTATGGAAATTGAATTTAAGATGCTTGCTTTGTACAATCCCCCTTTGTATGTTAAGCTCTCTACTGTACATTTTCTGGAATCTTATTTCTCTCTCCTTTCCCCTCTTCCCCTCTTTCTTGTTAATGCCACTCTCTCTCTCTGTACCCTCTGAACCCCCCTTCCTCCCTCCACTTCTCCATCACTTTCAGTAATTCCACTGCTCTCCCAGCATCCTAATCCTGTGCTGACCTCAATCCAGTGATGTAATGGGTCATGTGACGCTGGCGTGGGGAACAAGGGAGGTAAAGTTGGGAAACATGTCTTAATCTGTGCTGCCGGGACGCGGTGACCAATCATAGACGGCGAGGGGGGGTGGGGGGTGGACTTATTGCCATTAAGTTTCAAAATATCAGAGAGGACCTTTTGGAACTTCCAGTCAACATGTTTATTCATGATGACTCCAATGATTCCATGAGACTCATTGTGTCTGTGACAAGTGTCAGGGTTAGACAAACAAGTACAGACACGGTATTCAGAACCAGTGTTCTCCATTTATACAGCACTAGGAAAACAAAAATAATACTTTATGTGACAGACTCTTCACTAAGCATTACCCTACCAACACCAGTTTGTCCATCCTTTTGTGGATGTATTTCAACTACAGGAAACTGTTGGCAGAATACACAGAGAAAGTTACCAACTATACTAAGCTTGTCCTGTATAGGCTTATTGATCCGTTTTTGCCACACACCCGATCACAAATGGAGAAATGTTCCATAATGACTTACTGGTCAATTGGCACTTTGAATGGCATGAGATGACTGACTAGTCAAGCCATTATAAAAAAGAAAAACAGTTGCCAAGACAATATAATTGGATAGAGCAAATTCAGGCTAAGGTGGTGTGTGCACCTCAAACACATTCTCATGTTATAAAACTAGTCACAAACGATGGGCTGTCAATTCTATTAGACCAATGATGGCCATGTTGTATTTAGGTGCTATAACAACAGCAGTCAGTAGGGGGAGGCCTAGAGCAGAGAAGTCAATGACACAGTGAGGTTGTCACAGTGCAAGAAGAGAGAAAGAGAGAGAGAGAGAGAGAGAGAGAGAGAGAGAGAGAGAGAGAGAGAGAGAGAGAGAGAGAGAGAGAGAGAGAGAGAGAGAGAGAGAAAGAGCGAGAGAGCATGAGAGAGAGAGAGAGAGAGAGAGAGAGAGAGAGAGAGAGAGAGAGAGAAAGAGAGAGAAAGAGAGAGAGAAAAAGAGCGAGAGAGCATGAGAGAGAGCAGCTCTGAGTTTGTACAGGCTCCAGCTGAAACCTCTGGCACGTTTCCACCCCACTACCTCCCCTCTGGCCTGGCCTACTACTGGAACAGTGAGACCTGAGGAACACATGGACCTGGAGCCAGTGTGAGGGACAGTGTGAGGGCCAGTGTGAGAGTCCTGAACAATAAGGCCCTCACTCTGTTACTGTACTCATGTTCCAGCACATCTGCACATCCATGACCATATTCAATCAAACCCACAATAACAATGTTGACAGTGTATTTGTGCGCACGCACGCACACACACACACACACACACACACACACACACACACACACACGTACACACACGTGCACACACACATGTCTATTTTTTAATTGGAAGCTGTGAGGGGAGCCTACCTGATTGGTAGTATTAGTACAGTGAGGGAAAAAAGTATTTGATCCCCTGCTGATTTTGTACGTTTGCCCACTGACAAAGAAATGATCAGTCTATAATTTTAATGCTAGGTTTATTTGAACAGTGAGAGACAGAATAACAACAAAAAAATCCAGAAAAATGCATGTAAAAAATGTTATTAATTGATTTGCATTTTAATGAGGGAAATAAGTATTTGACCCCCTCTCAATCAGAAAGATTTCTGGCTCCCAGGTGCCTTTTATACAGGTAACGAGTTCAGATTAGGAGCACACTCTTAAAGGGAGTGCTCCTAATCTCAGCCTGTTACCAGTATAAAAGACACCTGTCCACAGAAGCAATCGATCAATCAGATTACAAACTCTCCACCATGGCCAAGACCAAAGAGCTCTCCAAGGATGTCAGGGACAAGATTATAGACCTACACAAGGCTGGAATGGGCTACAAGACCATCGCCAAGCAGCTTGGTGAGAAGGTGACAACAGTTGGTGCGATTATTCGCAAATGGAAGAAACATAAAAGAACTGTCAATCTCCCTCGGCCTGGTGCTCCATGCAAGATCTCACCTCGTGGAGTTGCAATGATCATGAGAACGGTGAGGAATCAGCCCAGAACTACACGGGAGGATCTTGTCAATGATCTCAAGGCAGCTGGGACCATAGTCACCAAGAAAACAATTGGTAACACACTACGCCGTGAAGGACTGAAATCCTGCAGCGCCCACAAGGTCCCCCTGCTCAAGAAAGCACATATACAGGGCTGTCTGAAGTTTGCCAATGAACATCTGAATGATTCAGAGGAGAACTGGTTGAAAGTGTTGTGGTCAGATGAGACCAAAATCGAGCTCTTTAGCATCAACTCAACTCGCCGTGTTTGGAGGAGGAGGAATGCTGCCTATGACCCCAAGAACACCACCCCCACTGTCAAACATGGAGGTGGAAACATTATGCTTTGGGGGTGTTTTTCTGCTAAGGGGACAGGACAACTTCACCGCATCAAAGGGACGATGGACAGGGCCATGTACCGTCAAATCTTGGGTGAGAACCTCCTTCCCTCAGCCAGGGCATTGAAAATGGGTCGTGGATGGGTATTTCAGCATGACAATGACCCAAAACACACGGCCAAGGAAACAATGGAGTGGCTCAAGAAGTAGCACATTAAGGTCCTGGAGTGGCCTAGCCAGTCTCCAGACCTTAATCCCATAGAAAATCTGTGGAGGGAGCTGAAGGTTCGAGTTGCCAAATGTCAGCCTCGAAACCTTAATGACTTGGAGAAGATCTGCAAAGAGGAGTGGAACAAAATCCCTCCTGAGATGTGTGCAAACCTGGTGGCCAACTACAAGAAACGTCTGACCTCTGTGATTGCCAACAAGGGTTTTGCCACCAAGTACAAAGTCATGTTTTGCAGAGGGGTCAAATCAAATCAATTAATAACATTTTTTACATGCATTTTTCTGGATTTTTTTGTTGTTATTCTGTCTCTCACTGTTCAAATAAACCTAGCATTAAAATTATAGACTGATCATGTCTTTGTCAGTGGGCAAACGTACAAAATCAGCAGGGGATCAAATACTTTTTTCCCTCACTGTAATAGTAGTAGTAGAAGTAGTAGTAGAAGTAGTAGTAGTAGTAGTAGTAGTAGTAGTAGTAGTAGTAGTAGTAGTTGTAGAAGTAGTAGTAATGGTAGTAGTAGGAGTAGTAATAGTAGTAGTAGTAGCAGTAGTAGTAGTTGTAATAGTAGTAGTAGTAGTAGTAGTAGTAGCAGTAATAGTAGTAGTAATAGTAGTAGTAGTAGTAGTAGTAGTAGTAGTAGTAGTAGTAGTAGTAGTAGTAGAAGTGATAGTAGTAGTAGTAGTGATAGTAGCAGTAGTAGTAGTAGTAGTAGTAATAGTAGTAGTAGTAGTAGTAGTAGTTGTTGTAGTAGTAGTAGTAGTAGTAGTAGTAGTAGTAGTAGTAGTAGTAGTAGTAGTAGTAGTAGTAGTAGTAGTAGTAGTAGTAGTAGTTTTAGTCTAAGGTGTCCAACACAAGACTGTAACACATACTTCCGATAGGGTTGTTGTGTCAGCATGTTTCCCGTAAACTAGACTGCTGTGTTTTAGTTTACTGCAGTCTATATCGTAGCATGCAGTAGAATCCTAAAATCTCAGAATACATTGAATGATAATTTCTCTGTATACTTTAGCCTCAACATGTTACATTTCAGTATAACCTTACCAGTAGCACTTCAGTATACTTGAGTGTGTGACATTTTAGTGTATATGTCAATACTCTCTGAACTATACTATAATTGACTCTAGGTAAGTATGATGAGTTAATAATGTATGCAGTATAATGTAGACTCGAGAATCAAGTTGTGTCCCAAATGGCACCCTATTCCCTGTGTAGTGCACTACTTTTGACCAGAGCCCTATGGACCCTGTTCAAAAGTAGTACACTATATACTATAATTGACTCTAGGTAAGTATGATGAGTTAATAATGTATGCAGTATAATGTAGACTCGAGAATCAAGTTGTGTCCCAAATGGCACCCTATTCCCTGTGTAGTGCACTACTTTTGACCAGAGCCCTATGGACCCTGTTCAAAAGTAGTACACTATATAGGGAATAGGGTGCTATTTGGGACACAGTCATGGTGGTTGTGGGGCCAGGTTGTGCTGTTGCTCGTGGCTGAACAAGGTTAATCTCCTAGCCCGGGCCCCTCCTTCCCCCCACCACCCCCCAATCATCTCTTTGTGCACTACGCCGTACTAATCTCTCCATGCCTCTCTGTGCTGCTCTAATCTGCCCCCCCTCCACACACACACCCCAGTATC
The DNA here is from genome assembly GCF_020615455.1 of Coregonus clupeaformis. Lineage (NCBI taxonomy): Eukaryota > Metazoa > Chordata > Actinopteri > Salmoniformes > Salmonidae > Coregonus > Coregonus clupeaformis. The sequence continues at coordinate 18,112,581 of NC_059196.1, read as the reverse complement.
TGGTACTGCTCTGGTAATCTCTCTCTATCTCCACCCCTCCTCTCTCTCTCTTTCTCTCTCTCTCCCCCTGGTCCCTCACTCCCCCCACCCCTTCTGCTGCTGGTGGAGGCAGTGCTCTGCAGCCCTGTGCTCTGCTAATCTGGGGTCTGTCAGTCAGCACTTTGAGAGGCAGACAGACGGATTGGGCTGTAATCCCCAGAGTGGCACAGATGGAGCGGCACTATGCAGACCTTGGGGAAGGTGAACACAACACACACACTGCGTCCTGTTTCAGACCCACTAGGTCAACAGAGACCAACACACTACTACCAGACACACACACACACAGTGCGGATACTGATGAATTCTGTTTGTCCCAATGCCATCCAGATGTACAGGAGACATGTTATCAACTTCTCTGGAATATCAAGATCACATGCTAAGGTTTCTGACAGGAACTATGACCTGCCTACATCCTGTAACAAAAATCAGCAGATAGTGGGTGGCAGGTAGCCTAGCGGTTAAGAGCATTGGGCCAGTAACCGAGAGATCACTGGTTTGAATCCCTGAGCCGACTAGGTGAAAAACCTGTTGATGTGCCCTTGAACAAGGCACTTAACCCTCATCGCTCTGGATAAGAGAAATGACAAACAAAATTAGTTTTTAAGATACAGTCCTCTAATCCTCCAGTTTGATTTTAGAACTAAATTATTATGAAGTTTACTTTTCTTCTGTAAGAATAAAATCTAACGAATATTACAAGTTTACTGTAATCTGCCACGAACAAAGTTTCACACAAGTGTTTTAATGAATGGCACACTACTCTACTTTAGACATGGGCTGTAGTTTGTTAGTGTACTGTTACTGTAGTAGGCTAGGTAAAGGCTGATCCAGTGAAGGCCTTAGATGTACTGTAGTGTAAATGATCTGGGTTATGATGTGAGGGTGCTCAGGTAACTTAGCCAATATGATCTGTCTAGATGTAATCTACTGTACTACAGCTGGCTGCAGTTACTACCTGTCAATGCCCAGATACATACAGTACAACACATAGCGTAGCGGTTAAGAGTGTTGTAACTGAAAGGTCGCTGGTTTGAATCCCTGAGCAGGCAAGGTGGAACAATCTGCCGTTCTGCCTTTGAGCAAGGCACTGCTCCCCAGGTCGTCGATTAAGACTGCCCCCTGCACCTCTCTGATTCAGAGGGGTTGGGTTAAATGCGGAAGACAAATTTTGTTTGAATGCATTCATTTGTGCAACTGACTAGGTACCCCCCTTTCCCAATGAGTCCAAAATCAATTTTCACAGAACAGCCCCATAACCTGTTGCATTTTCCCTTTGGATTACAGTAGCCTAATATAAACGGTGGCATCCTGCAGCCTTAAATGCCCACAAAACGTAATAAAGGCCATCCAATTTCCTTTTTAGCACAACAATCCAATACAGTCCAACCAACTTGCATGGTACCACTGTTTGATGCTGTACAGGCCCTTACTCCATGATACTGGCAGGTTTGGGGTCAATTCCATTTCAATTCAGTCAATTCAGGAAGTAAACTGAAATTCCAATTCCGATGTTTTCATGTTATCCAGAGCTTTGGTGGTGACTGTAACTGTGCTGCTGGCAACAATTTAATTACGCTTTTTTGCTGACGTTTACTGATACCGGCCATATTCAACAGTTGTTGAGCGTTCGTAAATTCATCAGTTATTCTGCGCTCTGGCACACTCAGACGACAGTGCTCTGAAATCGGAGTAGCCAGAGCGAATTTACAAACACACCCATTGTTGTGGCAGTGTTGTGACAGTGTTGTGGCAGTGTTGTGACAGTGTTGTGGCAGTGAGGCCCATTCAAAACAACAGGATTAGAATTGTGTCTTTGATTAGATGTTTGCTTGTGTCTGTATGTTTCATTGTAATGAACATGGCTGAGGCTGGCTTTATCCCAGGGTTTTAATCATCTGCATTGGAGGATGGCAACTGCTGATTACCCTAAGAGAACACTGTCAGAGTGGGGAGATTGGTGATGATGTTTGGGTCTACCAGAATATCCTAGTGCTATACTGTACTGTACGGAAGATACATTTTTATCAGATAGTGGCAACGTCCGAAATGGCACCCATCCCTATGGGCCCTGGTCAAAGGCAGTGCACTACATAGGGAATAATATTCTGTTATTAATAAACCTAAATTATAAAGCACACATAAATGTATCATGGCATTATCAACAGGCAAAAAAACATCAACATGGCTATATGAAGTACCAACGAGCCACCTGGGCATGCTTTGTTCTGATGTGTCAGCAAGGCCGCAAGGGGGAGGATATCACAAGTTAAGCAACATCGCCATCCACTGGTTATCTGGTGTATTGTGAACTGAATTTCTCTTTCCCTTAATACCTGCTGAAACTACACTTCAGTACTGGCCCAGTACTGAAGTGTAGTCTCTTCTACAGTGGGATTCAGAGGGAAAGAGTGCGGAACAGAGAAGTGAGGTCATGGTCAGTGGGAGAATTTGAATATTGTTTGTGCCTGAATTACTGTTTGATGTCTGGGCCCATATTCACAAAGTGTCCCAGAGTAGGAGTGCTGATCTATGATCAGGTCCCCCCTCTTTTTCATTATGATTTAAAAGGCAAAACCGATCCTCGATCAGGGCCTGTATCCTCAAAGCGTCTCAAGAGTAGAAAATTGGTCGTAAATGCTGAGAATAGAGACATTTTACTCCTACTCTGATGGGTATAAATAAAAGCTACGCATGAAGCCTCTTTCGTCATAAGAGTCCCACCTAGTCAACGGATATTTAGGAGACCTCATGATCGGTCCTAACCAGTTCAGAGTTACCAGCAGGTTTCTTGATAATAGAAAAATGCAGCGAGTCAGTGGTTCCGGCGCCACATGCAATTGCTTTGGAGTTGTTCGAATGTTTTGATATTTCTATACAATCAATCTATAAATAATCTAGACCTACGGCTACACGCAACTGTATCTCTTGCACTTTTGACAATGATTTCACATGAGGCATACTGCATAAATACCTATAACCACTAGGCCAATCAATAATCACGTTTTTCTTTCAATTATTTAATTAACCTACATCATGTTAGATCAAGTTATCCCTTTGAAGCTCAATATCACATTGTTAAAAAATATGCCTAAATTGGGCATGACTATAAGTTGGGCAATTGAAGCCATCTAGGGCCTATGTTAACTTTGATTGTGTTCGATGAAAATGAAAGACCTTTCAAACGTTTTACAGTGCCTTGCCAAAATATTCATCCCCCTTGGCATTTTTCCTATTTTGTTGCATTACAACCTGTAATTTAAATGGATGTTTATTTGGATTTCATGTAATGGACATACACAAAATAGTCCAAATTGGTGAAGTGAAATTAAAAAAATAACTTGTTTCAAAACATTCTAAAAAATAAATAACGGGAAAGTGGTGCGTGCATATGTATTCACCCCCTTTGCTATGAAGCCCCTAAACCAATTACCTTCAGAAGTCACATAATTAGTTAAATAAAGTCCACCTGTGTGCAATCTAAGTGTCACATGATCTGTCACATGATCTCAGTATATATACACCTGCTCTGAAAGGCCCCAGAGTCTGCAACACCACTAAGCAAGTGGCACCACCAAGCAAGCAGCATCATGAAGACCAAGGAGCTCTCCAAACAGGTCAGGGACAAAGTTGTGGAGAAGTACAAATCAGGGTTGGGTTATAAAAAAATATCTGAAACTTTGAACATCCCACGGAGCATCATTAAATCCATTATTTAAAAAATGAAAGAATATGGCACCATAACAAACCTGCCAAGAGAGGGCTGCCCACCAAAACTCATGGATCAGGCAAGGAGGGCATTAATCAGAGAGGCAACAAAGAGACCAAAGATAACCCTGAAGGAGCTGCAAAGATCCACAGCGGAGATTGGAGTATTTGTCCATAGGACCACTTTAAGCCGTACACTCCACAGAGCTGGGCTTATAGAAGAGTGGCCAGAAAAAAGCCATTGCTTAAAGAAGAAAATAAGCAAACATGTTTGGTGTTCGCCAAAAGGCATGTGGGAGACTCCCCAAACATATGGAAGAATGTACTCTGGTCAGATGAGACTAAAATTGAGCTTTTTGGCCATCAAGGAAAACGCTATGTCTGGCACAAACCCAACACCTCTTATCACCCCAAGCACACCATCCCCACAGTGAAGCATGGTGGTGGCAGCATCATGCTGTGGGGATGTTTCTTATCGGCAGGGACTGGGAAACTGGTTGAAGGAATGATGAATGCCGGTAAATACAGTGAAATTCTTGAGGGAAAACCTGTTTCAGTCTTTCAGAGATTTGAGACTGGGACGGAGCAATGACGCTAAGCATACTGCTAAAGCAACACTTGAGTGGTTTAAGGGGAAACATTTAAATGTCTTGGAATGGCCTAGTCAAAGCCCAGACCTCAATCCAATCGAGAATCTGTTGTATGACTTAAAGATTGCTGTACACCAGTGAAACCCATCCAACTTGAAGGAGCTGGAGCAGTTCTGCCTTGAAGAATGGGCAAAAATCGCAGTGGCTAGATGTGCCAAGCTTATAGAGACATACCCCAAGAGACTTGCAGCTGTAATTGCTGCAAAAGGTGGCTCAACAAAGTATTGACTTTGGGGGGGGGTGAATAGTTATGCACGCTGAAGTTTTCTGTTTTTTTGTCTTATTTCTTGCTTGTTTCGCAATAAAAAATATTTTGCATCTTCAAAGTGGTAGGCATGTTGTGTAAATCAAATTATACAAACCCCCAAAAAATCAATTTTAATTCCAGGTTGTAAGGCAACAAAATAGGAAAAATGCCAAGGGGGGTGAATACTTTCGCAAGCCACTGTATGCAGCATTATCGGCAAGTGACTTGATGCCTACAGTGCCAAAGCGATTTGGAGTTGTTAAATGGGAGTGACGAGTGTGTTGATATAATGGTAATATTATCAAAACTCCGCTTTTAACAACCATCAGAATTGGTTAAAAAAAGGTTATGGATGCTATTAGGCAAGAATTAAGAGTAGGCAACGTGATCGTATCATGCGAAAATGATATCAAACGTTTTACCATTGCAACATTTGATGGTTGTCTGAAGCGTGCTAGAGTTCACAGCGGGTAATGAATGCCTCATCACCAATGGTTATTCCCCATCATATGCAACAATGTCAATGAGCATCATCACCATCTTTCCTTTGCGGTACCTCAAACTGTCATGATTACCAGCAGAGATAAACTTTTATGAGTTGATTTTACTCCTGGCTCAGAGATTGTCTGAGCAGTGTCATAACATCATCCTAAAACCTACTCTGAGCTGGGAGTTTTTTTTGTCTTAAAACACGTTTTAACAGGATTCCTAGGACCTTTTCTGAGACGCTTTGCGGATACGGCCCAGCACTCCTACTCTAAGACATGTTGTGAATATGGACCCAGGTCTCTAGTTACATGTATCGAATCAAATAAATACAAAAGGTTAAGAACTACTGTGTCTTTTGTGATTCTACAGAAAACATCTAAGCTATCAGAATAAAAAAGGGATATTAGTGTTCTTTTGTTTTACTTGATGTGTTTTATTCTGTTACACAGTGTTTCTGTGGCAGGTGATAGATGACATGAGTAACGCTCTGGACACAGGCAGCTAAAACCCATTTGGTGGTCATAAACAATGGGGATCAATGAGATACAGACAATAAATATGAAACGATCCACACGATCAAACCAATCCAACAACACGGGAATTCTAGTTACAGCCTGGCTGTATGTCCAAGAAACTTTAATATGCAGACTGAAGGTGAAAATCAACCTGTGCAGATGTAAATAGTTGGAAAGTAGAAAAATATCATAGTATTGTATAAGATGGGCCCTTCTGCAACAGCAGTCTGAAGCAGATCTACTGCAGTAGTATTGATGTCCTATTACTGAACGACTAGGTTAGTCTGTTCGTTAGTCAGCCTGATGCCTGACGTACTGTATGTGGATGGCTGCACCTCTATTCCCGCTCAGCAATGGCAACCAGGTGGGTGTCGATCTCTGTCTCAGAGAGTGTCCTGTGAGGGTGAAGAAGAGAAGATGAGAGTGGATGTTAGAAACAGGGTTGGGGAGAGAGAAAGAGAGAAGGAAAAATGAATTGACTATTGATCATTTGGCTGTTGTTCCCTTGTCTAAATCCTTGATCATTACCATATGAGCAAATAGAAAAACACAGTGATGATGAAATGCAGTTACTGTGATAGTATAGTACCTGAACTTGGGGCTTTCCTTAGTGACCACACCCACTTCAATTTCACTGGGCTTGAAGTCCATGGACAGAATAGAAGAGAGACAGGAGATGGCCAACTATAGGAGGAGAGAGGGAAAGAAACAGAGAGAGAGAGAGAGCGAGAGAGAGAGACTGAATACTGTACAGACTTTCACTTTTCGGCAGATGTTTCCATGAGTATCCAGGTGTATCCATCCCCCTACCTCCACAGTCATCTCATATGACAGCTCCGGCCTCTTCTTCAGTTTCTTCTCCAGGTAGCTGTTAGCCTCTGTCTGCTTGGCCCCCACGCTGGTGGCCCTGAAGCCACAGAAGTAGCCTGCCGGGTCACACTTAAACAGCATGGGACCCAGCTGGGGGTCCATGGCCACCAAGATCATACCTGGAGACATGGGGAGGAGAAGGTTATGGGTCTGAGTCCTCTGTGTGGGAGTTAAGACTCACCTACTGCACTTGCTGTTTTTTCAATCACTTTGGTGCCATTTTCACAACTCCACTTTCACAACTCCATTTTCACAACTCCATTTTCACAACTCTAAGCACAAAAATCTAAACAGATCATCAAAATGGCTCATGTTTCAAACCTCTAAGCACATTTTCAGTTGACTGAGTGCAGCAAACAAATTCATAGTATTTTGTTCACGGCACCAAATCACTCTTTCAATTTGGATACATATTTGATCTACTGAACAAAAATATAAACGTAACATGTAATGTGTTGGTCCCATGTTTCATGACCTAAAATAAAAGATCCCAGAAATGTTCCATATGCACATAAAGCTTATTTCTCTCAAATGTTGTGCACAAATTTGTTTACATTCCTGTTAGTGAGCATTTCTCCTTTGCCAAGATAATCCATCCACCTGACAGGTGTGGCATATCAAGAAGCTGATTAAACAGCATGATCATTAAATAGGTGCACGTTGTACTGGGGACAATAAAAGGCCACTGAAATGTGCCGTTTTGTCACACAACACGATGCCACAAATGTCTCAAGTTTTGAGGGAGCGTGCAATTGACATGCTGACTGCAGGAATGTCAACCAGAGCTGTTGCCAGATAATTTTATGTTAATTTGTCTGCCATAAGCTGCCTCCAACGTTGTTTTAGGGAACTTGACAGTACGTCCAACTGGCCTCACAACTGCAGACCACGTGTATGGCGTTGTGTGGGCGAGTGGTTTGCTGATGTCAATGTTTTGAACAGAGTGCCAGTGGGGTTATGTTATGCGCAGGCATAAGCTACAGACAACAAACACAATTGCATTTTATCGATGGCAATTTAAATGCACAGAGATACTGTGACGAGATCCTGAGGCCCATTGTCGTGCAATTTATCCGCCGCCATCACCTCATGTTTCAGCATGATAATGCACGGCCCCATGTTGCAAGGATCTGTACACAATTCCTGGAAGCTGAAAATGTCCCAGTTCTTCCATGGCCTGCATACTCACCAGACATGTCACCCATTGAGCAAGTTTGGGATGCTTTGGATCAACATGTACGACAGCGTGTTCCAGTTCCCGCCAATATCCAGCAACTTCGCACAGCCATTGAAGAGGAGTGGGACAACATTCCACAGGCCACAATCAACAGCCTCATCAACTCTATGCGAAGGAGATGTGTTGCGTTGCATGAGGCAAATGGTGGTCACACCAGATACTGACAGGTTTTCTGATCCACGCCCATATCTTTATTTTTAAGATATCTGTGACCAATAGATGCATATCTGTATTCCCAGTCATGTGAAATCCATAGATTAGGGCCTAATGAATTTATTTCAATTGACTGATTTCCTTATATGAACTGTAACTCAGTAAAATCTTAGAAATTGTTATATGTTGCATTTATATTTTTGCTCAGTATAAGTATCTACGTTTCAAAATGCAATATTCACTTTACTTTTGATATGATTTTCTTGACATTTGTTAACAATACAATTAACTATTACTGAATAAAACTGCTCAAAACAGATAACTACTGAACCAAAATTATGTAGTGCCTAGTTAATGTATATAGTTTGATAACTGCTGAACACTGTAGAATTCTATATATTTTTTATGTATAAATGTATCAATTTGACATCAATTTCTGTTGTAAGGTAAAACCAAATCATATATGGATGTGGCTGTAAATACTACATCATCAATCTCCATCAGCTAGTGTGCCTTAATAGGACAGAGTGGAAAGACTCACTCTATGTGCTACCATTTGGAATGATGGTGTAGTGAATCAATGGAGAGTAAGAGGAACGAGAGACAGGGTGACAGGAGGACAGGGCTACACCACTCACAGCATCCCAGAGGTCTCATCTCAGCGTTCTGTGTGTAGACCTGGGAGATGTCCGCCATTCTCCGACACAACATGTCTGCTGTGATGTCATATCCAAACTTGTACTTCCATTCGGCAGCCTCCACTCGTGCCCTGTGGACCTGGGACCGACTGTCCGCTGAGGGGGAGAGGAAGAGAGAGTAAAAGGATGTGTGTGTGTGTGTATGTGTGTGTGTGATGTGAGATGTCGTCTGTGCCATTATACACACCATTGTGTCCTGTCATCACACATCCAATGCGTGGGGTAAGTGGGTACATGTTGGTCAGAGTGGCAGAATCCAGCAGCTTGTCCTGTGTTATAATGACAGGGTCACATATATACATACATATAGTAGATGATACCTCATTGTTGTTAGGAATATTGTGTTGATTCCACAATATCAACTTTCCTTGGACAAGCTTTAACAAATCCGTGGCGTGTGCCCTGTCAGCAGAAATGCTCGAGACACCACTCTGTCATGCTTCACTGTTCATGACTGACTCTTTCTCTAAAGCCAGATATCAACATTATTTTTCTAATTTGGATGAAGTCAAACAACTAAGAAAAAAGCTCCAGGTACATGGAGATGTAGCTATGGTCCAAAGCTGAATATCTTACCGGCACTTTCTTCTGTGTGACCACCACAGCACAGTCTGTCCCCCGCACGCCCAGTGATGTCAACCCACCCTGCGCGATGGCTTTGAAGGCATACTCTGAGGCACAACACATAAGAACATGAGATTATAATTCTTAAATATAGGCTAACTTTTAAAAGCTGCATGGGGTACACAGGGGGCTTGGAATAATGTAGGTCTAAAGGTGTTCTTGGGAAAGTCTCAAACATTGGTAGATTGCTTTATTGACGGACATATTATACCACAGACAAGTAAAGCACATTTAAAACATGTGTTTTTCCCCCAAATATTATATGCGAAATACACAATCACACTATGTTTATATGTTTATAATCACAATATGTTTATAATCACAATATACTACACTTTTGGCCTATGGGGATGCTCATCATCAGATACAGATACAGCGCAACACATTCACAGCGCGAATATCTTACATTTTAGATGACATAGAACGATACCTATACAGAGGCTATACTAGCCAAGTTCATCCCCTGCATGAAACAAAACTGGAGGAATGAAGCAAAATATCTCACCGACTTGATAGAGGCGGCCCTCAGGAGAAAAAATCGTAATGTGTCGGTCAAATCCAGCATTCGAACCACGGGACATTGCTTTGCGTCAAATGATGCTCACCTAAAGTGAACTTTCTGCGAGTTACCTGTTACCTTTTATGCAGTAGCCTAATAGACTTATAGGACTATATTCACCGTTTTTTTCTGTTGCAGTAAAACAAGAAGATCACTCTACAATAGAGAGCAGACGACGATAAAGGTGTTTGTTGAGCTTCCCGGTGGAGTTTTACTTTCTCTTTCTTTTTTCAATGAACCTTGAAAAGGCTGGCACATGTGTGTTGTGAACAACATTAGCGTGAGCAGCAAAAGTGGAATCGGTGTTTTGCCTTCAAAATAAAAGTTCCAGATTGAAACTAAAGCAAACTGATAAAAATAGTGGAATCATGCCACAATTGGACTATAATGCTAAACAAGGTTTGAATGTTGCTATACAAATTCAACAAAATATAATAATTAGTTAATTAGACACAAAAAGAAGTTTGGTATGCGAAACGCAGCATCATATGATGCTAAATGCATCATACAGGCTGTCTCCTAAGTGGCGCAGTGGTCTAAGGCACTGCATCAAATGCTAGAGATCCTGGTTCGTATCCAGGCTCTGTCGTAGCTGGCCGCGACCGGTAGACCCATGGGGTGGCGCACAATTGTCCCAGGGTAGGGGAGGGAATGGCCGGCAGGGATGTAGCTCAGTTGGTTGTGGGTTCGATTCCCACGGGGGGGCAGTATGAAAAATAAAAAAAATGATGTATGCACTCACTAACTGTGAGTTGCTCTGGATAAGAGCATCTGCTAAAATGTATTTCTGTATTTTGAAAGTTCTATATATTGAAAACTTGATTGCTGAAATGGAAAACTGTTTGGGACTATAGACCAATGAAACAAATACCAAAATATCGTTTTTGGGTGGAGTTTCCTTTAAATTCCTTCAGTAAGAGCTATGATGCTAATATTTGTGTACACTCTACATAGTTGTGTTCTGTGAGTGTCACTGAGTAGGCTGATACCCCATTTACTTTTTTGTGTCAAATTAACAAATTATTATATTTTGCTGAATTTCTATAACAACATTCTAACTTTCTTTCGCGTTATCTAGTCCAGGTGTGGCATGATTCCACGAGTTGTATCCGTTTGCATCAGTTTCAATAGGGAACTTTTATTTTGAAGGTAATCCGCCGATTGCACTATTGCTGCTCACGTTAACAACACACTGGTAAGGCTGGTTATAATATGATCGCAATAAGGAAGTTGTCAGTGGAAGGAAATAGGCCTACTGGCAAAATAAATCATAAGAAAATATTTATCTGAGTCATGCACCATTATGCACCAGTTCTGTATGTTATACTACGTTTTTTAGAGGAAAAACGTTTTCACTTAGACCCTCTTTCCAGCATTGGGTAACATCCCGCGTCCCCCCCTGTGGGCACAAGCAGTGTTCATGATTCCAACTGTTCACACCCCTCTTGTTGGAGAGAACATTTCGCAGGTTTAAAGCAAATTTTCTTGCAATTCTATACATTTTGCCATGTCTAATGTGTATTCACGTGATATTTGAAATGACAAGAGGAACCCCCCCCGCCCTACAGTATATGAAAACCTATGCCTACTCCCATTTCGTAAAGAAGAGGTATCTCTCTCTCTCAATTCAGTTCAATTCAATTTCAATTTAAAGGCTTTATTGGCATGGGAAACGTATGTTAACATTGCCAAAGCAAGTGAAGTAGATAGTAAACAAAAGTGAAATAAACAATAAATATTAACAGTAAACATTACACTCAGAAGTTTCAAAAGAATAAAGACATTTCAAATGTCATATTATGTATATATACAGTGTTGTAACAATGTGCAAATAGTTAAAGTACAAATGGGAAAATAAATAAACATAAATATGGGTTGTATTTACAATGGTCTCTCTCTCTCTCTCTCTCTCTCTCTCTCTCTCTCTCTCTCTCTCTCTCTCTCTCTCTCTCTCTCTCTCTCGCTCTCTCGCTCTCTCGCTCTCTCACACCCCCAAGTCATCAGTATTGCCTACCCTTTGTCCAACCAGCCTAGGCATTGCTCCTCTGCCCAAATGTCTGGGCGCAGGGTAGGTTTCTGTCTGAGCGACAAGAAACGGAGACGAATTAATCTGGTTGCTTTTGCTGAGCTTTGTGCGTAAGTTTAAACTATTAATTTGTGTTCTTGCAAACATAATACTAATGTAGGCTACAATGGAGCTTCTCCTGCAGCCTTACTCATATGCGTTCTCCTTGGTGTAACTGTCCTAAATTGTCACTTAACATTTTCATTCAACATTGAATTCCTTCTGGTCAGGAGCCACGGTGTTGAGGTGGTTGAGGTAAGTCAATTTCCATTACATTGCATTATGTTCTTAGGTTTAAGATGGAAGACATCAGAATAGTGTCATTATAAGGTTGCAAAAATAAAATCAGTAGGCATGTGAGTAATAGCTTTATAGTGTAGTTGGGAAACAAGTTATACCAGTTGAACGATTGATGGTTTTTATTAAACTATCATAAAATGTTTGTATGTTAATTTATGTGTCACATAGACACACACAACATAAAGTGTATTAGCTGACTGTCATTCCTTTGTTTGCACTTTTATTACTCCAACTATGTCTCCAATTCCCATCATCAGCTCTCTCACCCTACCCTCTCTCTCTCTCTCTCTCTCTCTCTCTCTCTCTCTCTCTCTCTCTCTCTCTCTCTCTCTCTCTCTCTCTCTCTCTCTCTCTCTCTCCCCTCTCTCTCTCTCTCTCTCTCTCTCTCTCTCTCTCTCTCTCTCTCTCTCTCTCTCTATCTCTCTCTCTCTCTCTCTCACCCTACCCCCCCCCTCTCTCTCTCTCTCTCTCAATTCAATTCAAGGGGCATGGGAAACATCTCTCTCTCTCTCTCTCTCTCTCTCTCTCTCTCTCACTTACTCCTTCTCTCCCGTCTGTCTCTGCCGCTGTCTTGTCAGTTTCAGATGTCTGACATGCCAGTCGTTTCTGTCACTGCCACCTGCAGTCACCTGCTTGGAGCTCCTCTCAAACAGAGGGGAACAATAGCTGTAGTGTTTGCCTCACAAGTGCTTGTCCAAGTTGTGCCTGAGGCAGAGGATATTTCATTCACACTTATTTTTCTCTCCTGATACAGATAGACCTCAGCCAGCCATTGGAGTCTCAAGGACCCTTTGAGGTCATTGTACACAAGCTCTCTGATGTCATTGTTGAGGCCGAGTACGACAGCCAATCACAACAGCTCCTCGACAACTTCCAGGTATGGGAAAATGGCCCATTTAATGGTGTTCAACAGCGGTAACAGCATCATATTTTATCATACTAAAGTATATGTTTGTGTGTTTCAGGGTTATGTGTCCGCCCATCCCCATACTGTTCTTCTGGACCCCCTTCCAGCAATGAGCCAGCTACTGGATCGCTTTGCCTCCTATCGGATTATGAGCCATCTCCAGAACTCCCTGAGAGGTACAGTACAGTAGCCTCACTGTCCCTCCTCTAGACATCTATCAAGCCAAGCACTCTATCTCCTTATGCTCTTCCTGATCCCGCCCCCCTGTAGACTGGCGAATCAGCAGCCCTCCCTACCTGGAGATCAGCACCAGTGACCTGTCAGTCATCCAGGAGGACGTGGAGAGCAAGGGCCTCAGCTTCCCTCTGAGTCAGTGAGGGACTGTCTACAACCAAACACATAAACATACAGCTAATGAATCTTATCGTATACAGAGCCTTCACATTCAGTTTTTGGCAAACTCCTTTTATCTAATTTATAAGACATTTACGGCTGATTTCCCGGACACAGATTTAGCCTAGTCTTGGAATAAGAAGCATGTTCAATGGAGATTGTCCATTGAAAGTGCTTTTTAGTCTAGGACTAGGCTTAACCTGTGACTGGGAAACTGTCCCATAAGTTCGTGTGTTGTATTGTGTCTCCTCACACCTCACTATTCCTCTTCCTCTTAGTCTGTAAAACCAGGGTGGCTCATGGATCCCGCTCCCATGAGGTAAGAGACTGTCTGTCTTTCTATTGCTCAAAAGTATTTTTGCATATTTTGCCATATATTCCATATATTTGTTACCATTTTCTGCCTTTTTGTGTGGCTCAGTGTATTGCTACTTTGTTGACACTGTGATCTCTCTCTATAGATGTGTATTGGCCCATGGCTCTCCCTCTAGTTTTTCAGACTTTAATAATATGCCATTTAGCAGACGCTTTTATCCAAAGCGACTTACAGTCGTGCGTGCATACATTTTTTTTTTTGTGTATGGGTGGTCCCGGGGATCGAACCCACTACCTTGGCGTTACAAGCGCCATGCTCTACCAGCTGAGCTACAGAGGACCACTTTAGTGTCCCTGCTCTCTCTCCATACCATAGATGTCTCTGATCTTCAGTATGGCTGGTCTGTCAGATGCCCACCCTCCCTGTGTGCTGCAGAGCTTCGTCAACCACGGTGCCGTGCTGCACAAGGTGTTTGTGGTGGGAGAGGACCACTTCACTGTGGAGAGGCCCTCGCTGAAGAACTTCCCCCCTGGACCCCATGGTCAGTGTGGACACACCCTCACCTCTTCTCCCTCTTCTTCTCTCTCTCTCTCTCTCTCTCTCTCTCTCTCTCTCTCTCTCTCTCTCTCTCTCTCGCTCTGTCTCATTCTCATGCTTATACTGTTTTTAATAATCTGTTGCAATAAAACTTCTTCCTAATGTCTATGGTGTGTTTTGTGACTCCAGAGAGGAAGACAATCTTCTTCAACAGCCACGAGGTGTCCAAGCCAGAGTCCTGCTCCCACCTCACTGCAGTTAGTACGACCTCAACTCTGTTCAATTTGATTCACTGGCACTGATTCCTGTACAAACGAATTCAATCTCTTTTACCCTGTTCTACTTGACCCACTGTCTGCAATAGGTCTTGTACCGTATTCATAATGCGTCTCAAAGTAGTAGTGCTGACCTAAGATCAGTTTGGCTATTTAGATCATAATGAGTAAGAACACATAGACAGGGGGGACCTGATCCTAGATCAGCATTCCTACTCTGATACACTTTGTGAATACAGACCCTGAACAGATGAACTGATCATCTGTCCTGTGTCCTGTGGTGTTGTGTCTCAGCTGGATGAGAAGATGCCAAGGCTGCCTCCCCCCAGTGGTGAGGCCATGGTGGCCCTAGTGAGGGAGCTGAGGGCAGAGCTGGGCATGGCTCTGTTCGGGGTGGACGTCATCTTCAACATCAACACACATACCCTCACCATTATCGACATTAACATCTTCCCAGGTCACTGGACTTTTCCATCCTTCATTTCCATTATACATTTGTCATTAACAGACGCTCTTATCCAGAGCGATTTACAGTCATGAAAGTGACTTTATACTGCTGTATTTGCTTCCATGTTACACTTTCACTCTTACTCAATGTCATGTTCTCTCTCTAGCTCTCTCTCATCAACCCTATCTTTCCGTCCCCCTCTTCCAGGCTATGAGGGAGTGCCTCAGTTCTTCTCCTCCCTCCTCAGTCACATTGAGTCAGTATTGGACCACCGGGAACTGGAAGTCCCCCAGGCAACATGTCCTCCTGCTCCATCTGCCCCCCAGGCTGACCTCTGAACTCTGACCTGGGTTCACCGTTGACCCTTGACCCTGACCTGGTTCATCCGCTCTGATACATCCAGAAAGCCCCTGGAAGTAGGAGACCTAATTGACGATGGTTGCCTTTAAATAAGTCTCATAATCTGGGTCTGAGTCACCTCTCCTTGCAGACACATAGGTGTCAGGATTTTGTATGAATAGACAGAGACTCTGATCAGTCAATGAAGACAACCAACCACTACTATTATAGAAGTAACAATGATTGAGAAATATCATACATTGTGATTTTATTGATTGACATGTAGCATATAAGACACAGCAGGCACAGACGCAGGACTCTGATTGGGCCAGTACAATTACAAATGTTGACCTCCACTAATTTGTCCTTTACATCCCACTTACAATCCACAACCCTTTGCTGATTAAATACATTTGGTAAATACATTTCTAAATGTTGAAATGGTATACATTCTTGAGTAAATCTCACAACACGTAGTGAGTAGCCAGTTTGACTTCTTACATGGTGTTGATGTGTTTTATATTAGTTTTATATGAGTCCGAACAGTTACCAGTGTTATATAATTAAACAATAAGGACCGAGGAGGTGTGGTATATGGCCAATATACCATGGCTAAGGGCTGTTCTTACGCACTACACAACACGGAGTGCCTGGATACAGCCCTTAGTCGTGGTATATTGGCAATATACCACAAACCCCCGAGGTGCCTTATTGCTATTATAAACTGGTAACAAACGTAACTAGAGCAGTAAAAACAAATGTTTTGTCATACCCGTGGTATACGGTCTGATATACCACGACCGTCAGCCAATCAGATTTCAGGGCTCGAACCACCCAGTTTATAATTGTAAATCAATGTTAGATAGAAAAGGAGTGTTTATATTTAAAAGTCCATTTATGATGCATTTTAATTACATAATAAAGTACATTTACAGAAAATCATCATAATATATTTGGCTTTAATATGTACATTTTTATAGCTTTATAGGTTTTAATAAGTTGTCTTAATATTCTTCTTCTTCTTCTTGTATTGCAGTTATTGTTGTTCCTCCACATTTGTTATTAACCATGCAACTGTGTAGCACGTAGTGCACTTATGTTGATTTAACATGTGGGGGCACTGTTTCCTAATATTTCTTATTCAAACATGGCTGCATAACAGTGGAGTTCACAAACCATGAAAAATGATGAGGATGATTATCTATATCTTACCAACTTTTAAAAAAAGTTTTAGAACAGTCATTGTTTATTATGACCAAATACTAGAAATGGCTTAGTGTGTCACTCCCTTCTCTAAACTTCCTTGGCTGGTTAAGATAAGAGTGCAAAGCTGGGAGAAGAGCTGGGGTGCCACCCTGGCCATAGAAATATAATTACTAGAACTGACATTCCCATTCATTCTATTTCTATGACTCTTGACCACCTGGGTGACCCAAACTGCAAACAAAAATAACTAAACTTCAGGAAACCTCATGCTCATCTTATTATATAACATTATGTTATGTTATGTACATCAATACTATCAATCAATTAATCCAATTGTATTGATAAAGCCCTTTTTACATCAGCAGATGTCAACCCAGCCTAAAACCCCAAACAGCAAGCAATGCAGATGTAGAAGCACGGTGGCTAGGAAAAACTCCCTAGAAAGGCAGAAACCTAGGAAGAAACCTACAGAGGAACCAGGCTCTGAGGGGTTTCCGTGGTCACACACCTTCTCTTTCTGAGGGAAGAACTCAATTGCATACTCCTCACGTCCTCTCCTCATCTCCTTCTCAAAACCCATTGGATGAGAAAGCCAGACGTCCCTCCCCTCTGACCTTCTCCTCCAATGGGTTTTGAGAAGGAGGCGAGGAGAGCGGACGCGAGGAGTATGCAATGGAGATTCTCCCTGAGTGTCACCCCAGTTCTTAATTAACAGTCTGATATTAACAGTACATTAGCCAGATAGCACAATCCTCACATTTTGTTGATATACTCATGGAAATCAATCATAGAAATCAAAATGTCAATATTATAAATAACAGTGATACATTGCTTACATTAACAGTCTCAATGACCGTAACAAATCTCACACATAGATTTTTAATTATTGCACAAAATATCTACACGAGACATATCGTAAAGGAGACATCTTTCCCAATTCCTTGTATTATGAGATGTAGACTAACTATAGCTTTACATGGGCAAGGTTGTACATCTTGCCTACTAAACAATCTTTGATAATGGCAGCACACAGAAAGACTGACATCTAAAGAGCTCTGAATGCAGTATGAGAGTTAGGGGATGGGGAGAAGAGTACATGTATGTTTGTAGTAAAATGCAACTACATGCAGAAGTACATCCCATCTAAAGCATTATGATTATACCATGTTACTAAGTATGTTAGTTGTGTGTGTTTCTGTGTGTGATAGCATGAGAGAGCGGCACTGTGTCCTTATCTGTCTGTTTTGTGTTGTTTGTGTGTATGTATGTTGTGTGTGTGTGTGTGTGTGTGTGTGTGTGTGTGTAATTTAGAACTTAACGACCCCTGTGAAGTTCCTTAAGCTCTGCAGCCACTTTTCGCAGCTCTGCCTCAATCTCCAGAAGCTCCTGTAGGCACACAGACCAGGTCAGACAGTGTGTTAGGTGCACACACACACACACACACACACACACACACACACACACACACACACACACACACACACACAGTCAATTAGCAATTACAGTATCAACTTTACAAGCTCAGTCGTGCTAAATCCTGTTGAATCTTGCCCACTTACCTCTCCTTCATCCTCCTCAACATCCTCCTTTTTGTCCTCATCCTCCTCTTGCTCTTCCTCTTCCCAATCCTCATTGTTTTCATCCTCATCTTCCTCATCTGCTTCTTCATCATCATCATCATCATCGTCCCTGTCCCTCTCCTTTCCAAACTGACGGGTCGACTCATCACTCGCTTTCTCCATCACTCTCTTCTGCTGAGGCTCCTTAACCTCCTTCTCACTCCCTCCCTCTTTCACCTTCTCCAATTCCTTGCGAATCTCTCCCTCCTTCTCGCTCTCTTTGTCCACTTTCACCTCATCCCCTGCATTCTCTCTCTTCCTCTCCTCCTCTTCTCTCTCCTCCTCCTCTTGTACCCGTTTCATCTTTTTGAGGAGCTCTTCCAGTTCCTCCTGTTTTTCCTCCCTCTCTTTCTCCTTCTCCACGTTCTTCTTGCTGTCCTGTTCCTCCAGCAGCTCCTTGAGCTCCCGCTCCACCTTCTCTTTCTCCACCAGCAGCTCCACCTCGTTGTTCTTCCTCTCCTCACTGCGTTTCCTCTCTTCGTTCTCAATAATTTCTAGCCGCTCTCTCTCTCTCTTTTTCTGCTCCTCCTCATCCTTCTTCCTCTCCTCCTCTGCTTCTGACCCTCTCTGGAGCTCTTTTTCCTTCACCGACTCGTACCTTTTCTTCTTCAGCTCCTTGAGCAGCTCCTCAAGCTCCCTGTCCTCTTTTCCTATCTTCCTTATCTCCTTTGCGAGGAGCTCCTCCAGCTCTTTGGCGCTCTCTTCCTCATCCCCCCTTTCCTCCTCCAGTCTGGGCTCTTCCCTCATCTCCTCATTCGTTCTGTCCTTCATCACCACCTTCTCCTCCTCCTCTACCCCTTCTGCCTTAATCTCTTTCTTTCTCAGTTCTTTTTTCTCAGTCTGCTCTTTCCCCCTCCCCTCTCGGTCCCTCTCTCCCTCAGCCTGGTTCTCCTCATATCGCTCTTTCTCCCTCCCCTCTCGGCCCCTCTCTCCCTCAGCCTGGTTCTCCTCATATCGCTCTTTCTCCCTCTCCTCTCGGTCCCTCTCTCCCTCAGCCTGGTTCTCCTCATATCGCTCTTTCTCCCTCTCCTCTCGGTCCCTCTCTCCCTCAGCCTGGTTCTCCTCATATCGCTCTTTCTCCCTCCCCTCTCGGTCCCTCTCTCCGTCAGCCTGGTTCTCCTCATATCGCTCTTTCTCCCTCCCATACTCTCTCTCTCTTTCCCTCTCTGTAAGAATAAAATAAATTGAGGTAGTTAGTTACTGTACAATTTAAAGCATATTACAGCAAGTTCAACAAAACATGTTTTTGAAGATTTTATCTTGATTTACATGTATAATTACCTGACTCTGAAACCAACATAACATAGCAAAGATATTGCAACAATTAGACTGCTTCTCTTAATAAGTCAGTATGTTTTGATATTCCATGTTACTGTGGTGATAACACCTTAGGCAGGGCTACTCCCAGAGATGGACTGGCCATAGGGCATTTCTGACAAATGCCAGAAGGGCTGGTCCATTTGTAGCCCAATGGGCATGTCTAAATTGGGGGTTTTGCGAAAAATGATCATTCAAGGGAAAAAATGTACAGCTGTGTTAGAAACACCCAGACCAATTTCTGATCCCAGTCTGTCCCTGAGTACTTCAGTTGTAAAGTATTAGCTAATAAACATAGTCAGACTGACCCTCCTGGGCCAGCTCCTGCAGCTCCCTCAGGAGACCCTGGTGCCTGTGGACAGCATCATCTGCACAACACAACACAACACTGGTTGACCATGTCCATCTTATCAAAATACACATAATCATACCTATCTGCCTCAGTGACAGGTGTTGCCATGAATATTTGTAATGGAAGATGGATTACATTGCTGAAATAATGAACAGCATTATCATCAAACGTAAATTGAAATAAAGGGTATTCCTCACGTACAGTAATCATTGTCATGATAAACGAAATCTCAATTTTGACGCATTACATTTACATTGTGAATACAGTTGAATAAGTGCACTGTGTGGTCTAGTGCGTTTGTGCAGCTGAAGGAGGTTATGTCAGATAAGAGATAAGAAAGGAGTTGTCACCTGTTTTCCGTTTGTCACAGCCAGGATGTGGCACACCGCCATTACTATTCAGAGAGTCCTGAATACAGTCAGCAACCTGAGGGCACACACGCACATGCGCACACACACATACACGTGCGCACACATGCACACAGAGGACAGTCGGACACAGACAATTAGCAATTACAGTGTCAATATCAATTACACACAATATGTTAGCAGTGTTATAAAACACTCATAAAAATGTCACAGAGATAACACAAATGCTTTGTCTCTGACCTTTCCATCCTGTAGAGTTGAAGATAGGGGCAGGCATCCCACTAGAGAGAGAGAGAGAGAGAGAGAGAGAGAGAGAGAGAGAGAGAGAGAGAGAGAGAGAGAGAGAGAGAGAGAGAGAGAGAGAGAGAGAGAGAGAGAGAGAGAGAGAGAGAGAGAGAGAGAGAGAGAGAGAGAGAGAGAGAGAGAGAGAGAGAGACAGAGAGCGAGAGAGAGAGAGAGAGAGAGAGAGACAGAGAGAGAGAGAGAGAGAGAGACAGAGAGAGAGAGAGAGAGAGAGAGAGAGCGAGAGAGCGAGCGAGAGAGCGAGCGAGAGAGAGAGACAGAGAGAGAGAGAGAGAGAGAGAGAGAGAGACAGAGACAGAGACAGAGACAGAGACAGAGACAGAGAGAGAGTAGAGAGAGAGTAGAGAGAGAGAGAGAGAGAGAGAGAGAGAGAGAGAGAGAGAGAGAGAGAGAGAGAGAGAGAGAGAGAGAGAGAGAGAGAGAGAGAGAGAGAGAGAGAGAGAGAATGTAAAATTATATAATTCAGTACAAAGAATTTGAAACCATAAAAGAGGAAGACAAAATCAAATATTTATTGGGTGAAAAGTCAAAATGTGCAATTTTGGCAGCCAAATATGTGTCCTCCTGCTACAACCTGAGGGACAGCCAGTGAAAAGTGTAATGTAATGTCAATAATATTTCCTGTTTGGTTTTGGCTTTCATACCATGTAATGTGTCTTCTCAGTCATGTTGAGACTGGTTGACTACTATTGCTTTAATGTATTGTTTTGTCATTAATATTGTTGTTGTAGTTGCTGTTAATGGTAATCCCATTTCCACTACTACTATTATTATTGCTGTTGGTCCCACCATTTTTGTTATATGTATACTTTGACAATGTAAGTAATTTAACTTGCCATGTCAATAAAGTCTATTGAATTGAATTGAATTGAGAGAGAGTAGAGAGAGAGAGAGAGAGAGAGAGAGTAGAGAAATCTCTAACAGAAAACCGAAGAAAAGTAACAACAGTGATAAATGGTTTGATGAAGAATGCAAAAACCTAAGAAAGAAATTGAGAAACCTATCCAACCAAAAACATAGAGACCCAGAAAACCTGAGCCTACGCCTTCACTATGGTGAATCACTAAAACAATACAGAAATACACTACGGAAAAAGAAGGAACAGCATGTCAGAAATCAGCTCAATGTAATTGAAGAATCCATAGACTCTAACCACTTCTGGGAAAATTGGAAAACACTAAACAAACAACAACACGAAGAGCTATCTATCCAAAACGGAGATGTATGGGTAAACCACTTCTCCAATCTTTTTGGCCCTATAACAGAGAACAAACAGCAAAAAAATATACATGATCAAATGCAAATCTTAGAATCAACTATTAAAGACTACCAGAACCCACTGGATTCTCCAATTACATTGAATGAACTACAGGACAAAATACAAACCCTCCAACCCAAAAAGGCCTGTGGTGTTGATGGTATCCTCAATGAATTGATCAAATATACAGACCACAAATTTCAATTAGCTATACTTAAACTCTTTAACATCATCCTTAGCTCTGGCATCTTCCCCAATATTTGGAACCAAGGACTGATCACCCCAATCCACAAAAGTGGAGACAAATTTGACCCCAATAACTACCGTGGGATATGCGTCAACAGCAACCTTGGGAAAATCCTCTGCATTATCATTAACAGCAGACTAGTTCATTTCCTCAGTGAAAATAATGTACTGAGCAAATGTCAAATTGGCTTTTTACCAAATTACCGTACGACAGACCACGTATTCACCCTGCACACCCTAATTGACAAACAAACAAACCAAAACAAAGGCAAAGGCAAAGTCTTCTCATGCTTTGTTGATTTCAAAAAAGCTTTTGACTCAATTTGGCATGAGGGTCTGCTATACAAATTGATGGAAAGTGGGGTTGGGGGAAAAACATACGACATTATAAAATCCATGTACACAAACAACAAGTGTGCGGTTAAAATTGGCAAAAAACACACACATTTCTTTCCACAGGGCCGTGGGGTGAGACAGGGATGCAGTTTAAGCCCCACCCTCTTCAACATATATATCAACGAGTTGGCGAGGGCACTAGAACAGTCTGCAGCACCCGGCCTCACCCTACTAGAATCCGAAGTCAAATGTCTACGGTTTGCTGATGATCTGGTGCTTCTGTCACCAACCAAGGAGGGCCTACAGCAGCACCTAGATCTTCTGCACAGATTCTGTCAGACCTGGGCCCTGACAGTAAATCTCAGTAAGACAAAAATAATGGTGTTCCAAAAAAGGTCCAGTTGCCAGGACCACAAATACAAATTCCATCTAGACACCGTTGCCCTAGAGCACACAAAAAACTATTCATACCTCGACCTAAACATCAGCGCCACAGGTAACTTCCACAAAGCTGTGAACGATCTGAGAGACAAGGCAAGAAGGGCCTTCTATGCCATCAAAAGGAACATAAAATTTGACATACCAATTAGGATCTGGCAAAAAATACTTGAATCAGTTATAGAACCCATTGCCCTTTGTGGTTGTGAGGTCTGGGGTCCGCTCACCAACCAAGAATTCACAAAATGGGACAAACACCAAATTGGGACTCTGCATGCAGAATTCTGCAAAAACATCCTCCGTGTACAACGTAAAACACCAAATAATGCATGCAGAGCAGATTTAGGCCAATACCCGCTAATTATCAAAATCCAGAAAGAGCCGTTAAATTCTATAACCACTTAAAAGGAAGCCATCACCTACAGAGAGATTAACTTGGAGAAGAGTCCACTAAGTAAGCTGGTCCTGGGGCTCTGTTCACAAACACAAACAGACCCCACAGAGCCCCAGGACAACAACAACAACAACAACAACACAATTAGACCCAACCAAATCATGAGAAAACAAAAAGAGAATTACTTGACACATTGGAAAGAACAAACAAAAAAACTGAGCAAACTAGAATGCTATTTGGCCCTAAACAGAGAGTACACAGTGGCATAATACCTGACCACTGTGACTGACCCAAACTTAAGGAAAGCTTTGACTATGTACAGACTCAGTGAGCATAGCCTTGCTATTGAGAAAGGCCGCCGTATGCAGACCTGGCTCTCAAGAGAAGACAGGCTATGTGCACACTGCCCACAAAATGAGGTGGAAACTGAGCTGCACTTCCTAACCTCCTGCCAAATGTATGACCATATTAGAGACACATATTTCCCTCCGATTACAGAGATCCACAAAGAATTCGAAAACAAACCCAATTTTGATAAACTCCCTTATCTACTGGGTGACAAACCACAGTGTGCCATCACAGCTGCAAGATTTGTGACCTGTTGCCACAAGAAAAGGGCAACCAGTGAAAAACAAACACCATTGTAAATACAACCCATATTTATGTTTATTTATTTTCCCATTTGTACTTTAACTATTTGCACATTGTTACAACACTGTATATATACATAACATGACATTTGAAATGTCTTTATTCTTTTGGAACTTCTGAGTGTAATGTTTACTGTTAATATTTATTGTTTATTTCACTTTTGTTTACTATCTACTTCACTTGCTTTGGCAATGTTAACATATGTTTCCCATGCCAATAAAGCCCTTAAATTGAATTGAATTGAATTGAGAGAGAGTAAAGAGAGAGAGAGAGTGGAGAGAGAGTGGAGAGAGAGAGAGGAGAGAGAGAGAAAGAGAGAGTGGAGAGAGAGAGAAGAGAGAGAGGGAGTAGAGAGAGAGAAGAGAGAGAGAGTAGAGAGAGAGACAGAGAGAGAGAGAGAGGAGAGAGAGACAGAGCGAAAGAGAGAGAGAGAGAGAGAAAGAGGAGAGAGAGACAGAGAGAGAGAGAGAGAGAGAGAGAGAGAGAGAGAGAGAGAGAGAGAGAGAGAGAGAGAGAGAGAGAGAGAGAGACAGAGTAGAGAGAGTGTATTGTGTATATTGTGTCAACAGTAACACACCAACTGATTAATGGTCTGCTGAATGTTTTTTTTCTCTCTTGCTTTGTTTGCTCTTTTACATATTATGTCTATCTCTGATAAGCTACCCAGGAAAGGGCTGACAATAGCCCATATTAATATATGTAGCCTTAGAAATAAGGTTCATGAAATCAATAACTTGCTTACATCAGATAACATTCATCCAGTTGAAGTCGGAAGTTTACATACACTTAGATTGGAGTCATTAAAACTCGTTTTTTCAACAACTCCACAGATTTCTTGTTAACAAACTATAGTTTTGGCAAGTCGGTTGGGACATCTACTTTGTGCATGACACAAGTAATTTTTCCAACAATTATTTCACTTATAATTCACTGTATCACAATTCCAGTGGGTCAGAAGTTTACATACACTAAGTTGACTGTGCCTTTAAACAGCTTGGAAAATTCCAGAAAAAGATGTCATGGCTTTAGAAGCTTCTGATAGGCTAATTGACATCATTTGAGTCAATTGGAGGTGTACCTGTGGATGCATTTCAAGGCCTACCTTCAAACTCAGTGCCTCTTTGCTTGACATCATGGGAAAATCAAAAGAAATCAGCCAAGACCTCAGAAAAGAAATTGTAGACCTCCACAAGTCTGGTTCACACTTGGGAGCAATTTCCAAACGCCTGAAGGTACCACATTCATCTGTACAAACAATAGTACGCAAGTATAAACACAATGGGACCACGCAGCCGTCATACCGCTCAGGAAGGAGACGCGTTCTGTCTCCTAGAGATGAACGTACTTTCGTGCGAAAAGTGCAAATCAATCCCAGAACAACAGCAAAGGACCTTGTGAAGATGCTGGAAGGGGGTAGCTTGCAAGCCGAAGAACACCATCCCAACCGTGAAGCACGAGGGTGGCAGCATCATACTGTGGGGGTGCTTTGCTGCAGGATGGACTGGTGCACTGGAAAATTACGTGGATATATTGAAGCAACATCTAAAGACATCAGCCAGGAAGTTAAAGCTTGGTCGCAAATGGGTCTTCCAAATGGACAATGACCCCAAGCATACTTCCAAAGTTGTGGCAAAATGGCTTAAGGACAACAAAGTCAAGGTATTAGAGTGGCCATCACAAAGCCCTGACCTCAATCCTATAGAACATTTGTGGGCAGAACTGAAAAAGCGTGTGCGAGCAAGGAGGCCTACAAACCTGACTCAGTTACACCAGCTCTGTCAGGAGGAATGGGCCAAAATTCACCCAACTTATTCTGGGAAGCTTGTGGAAGGCTACCCAAAACGTTTGACCCAAGTTAAACAATTTAAAGGCAATGCTACCAAATACTAATTGAGTGTATTTAAACTTCTGACCCACTGGGAATGTGATAAAAGCTTAAATAAATCATTCTCTCTACTTTATTGTCACGGTTTCGGCCGAGGCTGCCTCTCTCCCTTGCTCGGGCAGGCTTCGGCGTTCGTCGTCTCCGGAATACTAGCTGCCACCGTTGCATGTTTCTATGTTCGTTTGCTTTTGTCTGATTGTTGTACACCTGTTATCGTTTAGTGTAATTAGTGTCCTTTAAGTTCTCGTTGTGTTTGTCTAGTGTTGTGTGTGATTGTTTTACTGTCGTGCCGGTAGGCTGTATTTCCACTGTTTGCTCGGTTGAGCATTTTCTCCATTTGTTTGGAGTGTTTTGCGCACCTGTTTGTGCGCCCGTTGTTATTCGCCTACGTGCGGAGTTTTGCCTCAGGGCATTTATTCGTGATTGTTTTGTTGTGCTCTACTAAAGTCTTTTGGACTAACGTTCTGCGTCCTGCGCCTGATTCCACCACCACACCCACCTACATCTACCTTGACAGAATCACACACCATACTCGATGGAATCAGCAGGAGCCGCAGCAGCACAAGCGACGTTGGAGGACAGGGTCCGTGAGCAGAATGACCAGATCCTGCGGATGGGGTCCGCACTGCAGGAGGTGATCACCACCATCCGAGGCTGGGAGACCCGAGGGACTCCTCCCCGCCATCCTCCCTGCCCGCACCATCGGCCACTCAGCCCATTCCCGCTCCGGAACCCCGAGGAGTTCGACTCTCGCTCCCGAGGGCCTACGATGGGACCGCGGCCGGGTGTCAGGGATTCCTTCTCCAGGTGGAGCTTTACCTGGCCACCGTGCACCCGGCGCCCTCGGGACACGAGAGTGTGTCCGCCCTGATCTCCTGCCTTTCCGGGAAGGCGTTGGAATGGGCCAACGCAGAGTGGAGGAGGATCGACGCTAACACCATCACCTACGACGAGTTCTCCCGCCGCTTCAGGGCGGTGTTTGACCATCCCCCGGAGGGGAAAGCGGCGGGGGAGCGTCTGGTCGGCCTCCGGCAGGGGAAGAGGAGTGCCCAGGAGTTCGCCTTGGAGTTCCGTACCCTAGCGGCGGATGCAGGGTGGAATGAGCGGGCTCTCATCGATCACTACAGATGTAGTCTACGCGAGGACGTCCGTAGGGAGCTGGCCTGTAGGGACACCAGCCTCTCGTTCGACCAGTTGGTCGACATGTCCATCAGGCTGGATACCCTGCTAGCTTCCCGCGGACGTTCCGAGGGGGGTCCGTCCATTTCACCCTCCAGCGCCTCCGAGCCGTGCCCCATGGAGCTCGGGGGCGCTGGCGCTAGAGAGAGGAGGGGTCGGCTTACGAGGGGGTCCATCTCCTGCACCAACTGTGGTCGGGGAGGACACACCGCGGCTAGGTGCTGGGGATGGCCTCCTCGGGAGAGAACGACAGGTCTCGCACTGGGGAGTCCTTCCAGGTGAGTAGGCGCCCCACTCACCCAGAGCTCTCTGTTGCACATTTCTGTATATCTGTGCGTTTTCCACAGGTAGCACCTCATTCCCAGCATAAGGCGCTGGTAGATTCAGGCGCGGCTGGGAATTTTGTTGATAAAAAAGTTTTGTTTAGCCTTAGGGATTCCCCTTCTCCCTGTGGACGTTCCCTTCCCCGTTCATGCCCTAGATAGCCGTCCGTTGGGTGCGGGCTTGATCAGGAGGTCACTGCGCCACTTAGGATGTGTGCGCAGGGGGGTCATCAGGAGATGATCCAGCTATTTCTGATCGACTCGCCTGCGTATCCGGTGGTGCTGGGCATGCCCTGGTTGAGTACCCATAACCCATCGATTTCGTGGCAGGAGAGGGCTCTGATGGAGTGGTCTGCCCAGTGTGTGGGTCGATGTTTAGGCGTTTCCATAGGGGCTACCTAGGTGGAGAGTCCAAACCAGGTGCCCGCATTGCACGTTCCCCCTGAGTATGGGGATTTGGCTATTGTGTTCAGTAAGTCGAGGGCGACGCAGTTGCCTCCCCATAGGCAGGGAGATTGTGCGATAGACCTCCAGGCAGGAGCTGCGCTCCCACGGAGCCATGTGTATCCTCTGTCTCAGGAGGAGAAGAGAGCTATGGAGACGTACATAGACGAATCTCTGAGACAGGGATACATACGGCCTTCCACTTCCCCTGCGTCCTCGAGTTTCTTTTTTGTGAAGAAAAAGGATGGAGGATTACGCCCGTGCATTGATTACCGTGGTCTCAATCAGATCACGGTGAAGTACAGTTATCCACTCCCGCTGATTGCGACCATGACGGAGTCATTGCACGGGGCGCGTTTCTTCACTAAATTAGATCTCAGGAGCGCGTACAACTTGGTGCGCATTAGGGGGCGATGAATGGAAGACAGCCTTAAGTACCACCTCGGGCCATTACGAGTATCTTGTCATGCCATACGGGTTGATGAACGCTCCTTCAGTTTTCCAATCATTCGTGGATGAGATCTTCAGGGACATGCAGGGGCAGGGGGGGGGTCGTGTACATCGATGACATTCTCGTGTACTCGCCTACCCGAGTCGAGCATGTGGCCCTGGTGCGCCGAGTGTTGCGGAGACTGTTGGAGCACGACCTGTATGTCAAGGCAGAGAAGTGTCTGTTCTTCCAGGAGTCGGTCTCCTTTTTGGGTTATCAGTTGTCTGCGTCAGGGGTGAAGATGGAGGTAGACCGGGTGTCAGCTGTGCGTAATTGGCAAACGCCAACTACTGTGAAGGAGGTGCAGCAGTTTTTGGGGTTTGCGAATTATTACCGGAGGTTTATCCGGGGGTTTTGGACAGGTGGCAGCTCCCATAACGTCTCTTTTGAAGGGGGGTCCGGTGCGTCTGCAGTGGTCAGCCGAGGCGGACAGGGCGTTTGGGAGGCTGAAGGACCTGTTTACCTCGGCTCCGGTGCTGGCGCATCCGGATCCCTCTTTGCCATTTCAGGTAGAGGTGGACGCGTCAGAGGCCGGTATAGGAGCCGTGCTGTCGCAACGGTCCGGCGCGCCACCTAAGCTCCGCCCCCTGTGCTTTTTATTCCAAGAAGCTCAGTCCGGCGGAGCGAAACTATGACGTGGGGGACAGGGAGTTGTTAGCCGTGGTACAGGCCCTAAAGGTGTGGAGGCACTGGCTTGAGGGGGCTCAACACCCTTTCCTCATTTTGACGGACCACCGTAACCTGGAGTACATCCGGGCAGCGAGGAGGCTGAACCCTCGCCAGGCGAGGTGGAATATGTTTTTGACCCGTTTCACATTTAAGATCACGTACATCCCTGGGTCACAGAACGGTAAGGCAGACGCACTGTCTCGGCGGTATGACACGGAGGAGAGGTCCGTGGAGCCCACTCCCATACTGCCGGAGTCTTGTCTGGTGGCACCGGTAGTGTGGGAGGTCGATGCTGAACTCGAGCGGGCGTTACGCACCGACCCTAGTCCACCTCAATGCCCGGAGGGTCAGAAGTACGTTCCGCTCGAGGTTCGGGATCGTTTGATCTATTGGGCTCACACGTCACCCTCCTCTGGACACCCTGGTATCGGCCGGACAGTGCACTGTCTTAGTACCAAGTACTGGTGGCCCACGTTGGCGAGGGATGTGAGGGTTTATGTTTCCTCCTGCTCGGTGTGCGCCCAGTGTAAGGCGCCTAGACATCTGCCTAGGGGTAAGTTACTACCCCTGCCCGTTCCACAGCGACCATGGTCTCACCTCTCGGTGGATTTCCTCACAGACCTTCCTCCTTCACAGGGGAATACCACTATACTGGTCGTTGTGGACCGGTTTTCTAAGGCCTGTCGTTTGCTCCCTATGCCGGGCCTTCCTACTGCCCTGCAAACCGCCTAAGCACTATTCACCCATGTGTTCCGGCACTACGGGGTACCCGAGGATATTGTGTCTGATCGAGGTCCCCAATTTACCTCCAGAGTCTGGAGAGCTTTTATGGAGCGGTTGGGGGTCTCGGTGAGCCTCACCTCGGGTTACCACCCGGAGAGTAATGGGCAGGTGGAACGCGTGAACCAGGATGTGGGTAGGTTTCTTAGAACATACTGCCAGGACCGGCCGGAGGAGTGGGCAGAGTCGTTCCCTGGGCCGAGATGGCCCAGAATTCCCCTACGCCATTCCTCCACTAACCTAACCCCTTTTCAATGTGTGTTAGGTTACCAGCCGGTTCTGGCACCTTGGCAGCAGAGCCAGATCGAGGCTCCTGCGGTGGATGAGTGGGCGCGGCGCTCGGAGGAGAAATGGAACGCTGCACACGTCCACCTGCAGCGGGCCCTCCGACGTCATAAGGCGAGCGCCGATCTCCACCGCAGTGAGGGACCGGTGTACGCACCTGGTGATCGAGTCTGGCTCTCTACCAGAAACCTGCCCCTCCGCCTGCCCTGTCGGAAACTGGGTCGGCGGTTTGTAGGGCCATTTAAAGTCCTGAGAAGGTTGAACGAGGTGTGTTACAAATTACAACTACCTGTTGAGTATAAGTGTATTAACCCCTTGTTCCATGTGTCTCTTCTCAGGCCGGTGGTAGCTGGCCCATTCCAAGAAAGTGAGATCAGGGAGACTCCTCCGCCCCCATTGGACATTGAGGGGGCACCGGCGTACTCCGTACGGTCCATCTTGGATTCGAGACGTCGGATGGGGGGTCTCCAATATCTAGTGGAGTGGGAGGGGTACGGCCCGGAGGAACGGTGCTGGGTGCCGAGGAGAGACATTTTGGACCCGTCTCTCCTGACGGAATTCCATCGGGGGCACCCGACGCACCCTGCTCCGCGTCCTCCTGGTCGTCCCCGAGGCCGGAGTCGGCGCACGTCTGGAGCCGCGCGTCAAGGGGGGGGTACTGTCACGGTTTCGGCCGAGGCTGCCTCTCTCCCTTGCTCGGGCAGGCTTCGGCGTTCGTCGTCTCCGGAATACTAGCTGCCACCGTTGCATGTTTCTATGTTCGTTTGCTTTTGTCTGATTGTTGTACACCTGTTATCGTTTAGTGTAATTAGTGTCCTTTAAGTTCTCGTTGTGTTTGTCTAGTGTTGTGTGTGATTGTTTTACTGTCGTGCCGGTAGGCTGTATTTCCACTGTTTGCTCGGTTGAGCATTTTCTCCATTTGTTTGGAGTGTTTTGCGCACCTGTTTGTGCGCCCGTTGTTATTCGCCTACGTGCGGAGTTTTGCCTCAGGGCATTTATTCGTGATTGTTTTGTTGTGCTCTACTAAAGTCTTTTGGACTAACGTTCTGCGTCCTACGCCTGATTCCACCACCACACCCACCTACATCTACCTTGACATTTATTCTGATATTTAACATTCTTAAAATATAGTGGTGATCCTAACTGACCTAAGAGAGGGAATTTTTACTAGGATTAAATGTCAAGAATTGTGAAAAACTGAGTTTAAATGTATTTGGCTAAGGTGTATGTAAACTTCCAACTTCAACTGTATATTAGCCATTTCTGAGACTCAATTAAATAGTTCCTTTGATGATACAGCAGTAGCAATATAAAGATATAACGTCTATAGAAGAGACAGGAATGCTTATCGGGGAGGTGTCGCTGTATATATATTCAGTTCCATATCCCTGTAATGCTTAGAGAAGATCTCATGTCAAGTGGTATTTAAGTGTTGTGGTTGTAGGTTCACCTGCCTCATCTAAAGCCTATTATTTTGGGGTGTTGCTATAGGCCACCAAGTGCTAACAGTCAGTCTCTAAATAATGTGTGTGAAATGCTTGATAGTCTATGTGATGTAAACAGAGAGGTCTACTTTCTTGGGGCACCTGAATATTGACTGTTTTTCATCAAGCTGTCCGCTCAAGAGGAAGCTTCTCACTGTAACCAGTGCCTGTAATCTGGTTCAGGTTATTAATCAACCTACCAGGGTGTTACAAACAATACAGGAACAAGATCAGCCACATGTATTGATCACATTTTTACTAATACTGTAGAACTTTGTTCTAAAGCTGTATCTGTACCCATTGGATGCAGTGATCACAATATAGTGGCTATATCCAGGAAAGCCAAAGTTCCAAAAGCTGGGCCTAAAATAGTGTATAAGAGCTCATACAAAAGATTTTGCTGTGACTCTTATGTGGGTGATGTTAAACATATTTGTTGGTCTGATGTGATAAATAAGGAGCATCCAGATGCTGCACTTAATTAATTTATGAAATTGCTTCTTCCAATTATTGATAAACGTGCACCTGTTAAGAAACTGACTGTTAGAACTGTTAAGGCTCCATGGATTGATGAGGAATTGAAAAACTGTATGGTTGAAAGAGTTGGGGCAAAAGGAGTGGCTAATAAGTCTGGCTTCACATCTGACTGGCTGACTTGAGAAATTGAGAAATTATGTGACTAAACTCAACAAAAAGAAGAAGAAACTGTATTATGAAGCCAAGATAAATTATATAAAGAATGATGGGGAAAATAAACGTTGGAGTACTTTAAATTAAATTATGGGCAGAAAGACAAATTCAACTCCATCTTTCATCAAATCAGACGGCTTATTCATCAGAAAACCATTTGATGTTGCCAATTATTTTAATGATTAGTTCATTGGCAAAGTGGGCAAACTTAGGCAGGAAATGCCAACAACAAACAGTGAGCCATCGTATTCATGCATAAAATAACAAATAATGAAAGAAAATCATTGTAAGTTTGTATTTTGTAAAGTTAATGTGCGAGAGGTGGAAAGATTATTGTTACTGATCAATAATGACAAACCTCCTGGCATTGAACACATATAGCTGGAAAGCTACTGAGGATGGTAGCTGACTCTATAGCCACTCCTATCTGTCATATCTTTAATCTGAGCCTAGGGGAAAGTGTTTGTCCTCAGACCTGGAGGGAAGCCAAATTCATTCCGCTACCCAAGAGTGGTAAAGTGGCCTTTACTGGTTAAAACAGCAGACCTATCAGCTTGCTGCCCAGCCTGGTCTCATAGACTAGATGTCACATAGACAACAGTAATCTGGAGCACTCAGTTTAGTATAATATGTTACGTTACATAAGACACATGGCTACTTAAGTTGGGTGGTTGGTTGCGAGTTCGAATCTCATCATGGAAATCTTTAGCCTTTTAGCTAATTAGCAACTTTTCTACTACTATTTATCTACTTTGCAACTACTTAGCATGTTAGCTAACCCTCCCCCTAACCTTCCCCCTAACCCTAACCCTAACCCTATTCTGAATCCTTTTAACTAACCCTTCCCCTTCCCCTAACCCTAACCTTAACCCTTTAACCTAACTCTTAAACTTAACCCTAACCTAAACCCTAACCCCTAGCCTAGCTAACGTTAGCCAGCTAGATAACATTAGCCACCTAGATAATGTTAGCCACCTAGCTAGAATTCATAACATATCATATGTGTCACGATCGTCGGGAAGAGAGGACCAAGGCGCAGCGTGGAATGCGAACATATTTATTTAAATAATGATCACACGAACAAAACGATAACGTGACGTCCTTGGTTACATACACAAACCAACACGGAACAAGAAACCCCACCAAATGAATGCCAAACGGCTACCTAAGTATGGCTCCCAATCAGAGATAACGAGCTACAGCCGTCTCTGATTGGGAGCCACCCTGGCCAACATAGAAATACAAAACTAGACTATCACCCTAGCACACAAAACACAAAGAAACAACACACCCTGGCTCAACATAACAGAGTCCCAGAGCCAGGGCGTGACAGTACCCCCCCCAAAGGCGCGGACTGCGACCGCGCCAAACATAAACTGAACAGGGGAGGGCCAGGTGGGCATTCCTCCTCGGAGGCGGTTCCGGCTCCGGGCTTGACCCCCACCCTCCAAACAACCCCCCAAAGCGCCCCTGGTCTGGTCTGGCCCTGCTGGCCGGAGCTGGACTGAACACTGGTGGAGCGGATTGCTCTAGCTCCGGAGTGGAGCAGCTGACTGGTGCCGGACCAGGCACTGGTGGAACAGGCACGGGCTGTGCCGGACTGACGACGCGCACCACAGGCTTGGTGCGGGGAGCAGGGACGTGCCGGACCGGGCTGACGACGCGCACCATTGGCTTGGTGCGGGGAGCAGGGACGGGCCGAACCGGGCTGACGAAGCGCACCACTGGTTTGGTGCGGGGAGCAGGAACAGGCCGGACCGGGCTGACGACGCGCACCATTGGCTTGGTGCGGGGAGCAGGAACAGGCCGGACCGGGCTGATGACGCGCACCATTGGCTTGGTGCGGGGAGCAGGGACGGGCCGAACCGGGCTGACGAAGCGCACCACTGGCTTGGTGCGGGGAGCAGGAACAGGCCGGACCGGGCTGACGACGCGCACCATTGGCTTGGTGCGGGGAGCAGGGACGGGCCAAACCGGGCTGGCAATGCGCACCACAGGCTCGGTGCGAGGGACAGGAACAGGCCGGACCATACTGGGGACACACACCACTGGCCCTACGCGGGGATCAGGAACGGGCCGGACCGGACTGGTAACACACCCCAGTACCTCTCGCCGTGCCTCTACACTTTCCTCCCCTTTTGTGACCAGTGGCCCCCGTAACCTGGCGGCCTCCTCTACTAACCGCTCTATCGCGGCCTCCTGCTGCCCCGTCGTCCACGGCGTGAGCCCCCCCCTAAAAAATTTCTGGGAGTCTCTCCTCCCCGTGGACCAGGCCTCCATAGTTCTCGCCCAACTCTCGCTCTTCTGCTTCCAACTCCAGCCTCTCTCCTCCTCACACGGCTTGACCCAGTCGAGGTGGCACAGGAGATCCGCTAGAGATTCCCCTGGCGTTGGCTCCTGGACAGGCTGCTTGGTCCAGTTTTGGTGGTTTCTTCTGTCACGATCGTCGGGAAGAGAGGACCAAGGCGCAGCGTGGAATGCGAACATATTTATTTAAATAATGATCACACGAACAAAACAACAAAACGATAACGTGACGTCCTTGGTTACATACACAAACCAACACGGAACAAGAAACCACACCAAATGAATGCCAAACGGCTACCTAAGTATGGCTCCCAATCAGAGATAACGAGCTACAGCCGTCTCTGATTGGGAGCCACCCTGGCCAACATAGAAATACAAAACTAGACTATCACCCTAGCACACAAAACACAAAGAAACAACACACCCTGGCTCAACATAACAGAGTCCCAGAGCCAGGGCGTGACAATATGTTTTGCAAAGTCGTAACATATTGTAAGTTTTGCAAAGTCATAACATAATGTACGTTTTGCGAAATCGTAACATATAATACAAAATGTAATTCATAACATATCATACGAAATGGGTGATGGACATACACAAATTAATACATAGCATACAAAACATAACATATCATCCTAATGGAGTGTCACTGATTTACATACAGAATAATACGAAATGCTCTGAGACCAGGTTGTGCTGCCAGCTCTAAGCAAACTGTTGGAAGAAATTGTGTTTGACCAAACACAATGCTATTTCTCTGTAAACAAATTAACAACAGACTTTCAGAATGCTCATAGAGAAGGGCACTCAACATGTACTGCACTGACACAAATGACATTTATAATAACAAGCTTGTGGGAGCCGTAATGTTTGATTTCAGTAAAGCCTTTGATACACTACATTACCAAAAGAATGTGGACACCTGCTCGTCGAACATCTCATTCCAAAATCATGGGCATTAATATGGAATTGGTCCCCCCTTTGCTGCTATAACAGCCTCCACTCTTCTGGGAAGGCTTTCCACTAGATCTTGGAACATTGCTGCAGGCACTTGCTTCCATTCAGCCACAAGAGCATTAGTAAGGTTGAGCACTGATGTTGGGCGATTAGGCCTGGCTCACAGTCGGTGTTCCAATTCATCCCAAAGGTATTCGATGGGGTCAGGGCTCTGTGCAGGCCAGTCAAGTTCTTCCACACCGATCTCGACAAACCATTTCTGTATGGACCTCGCTTTGTGCACAGGGGCATTGTCACGAAACAGGAAAGGGCCTTCCCCAAACTGTTGCCACAAAGTTGGAAGCACAGAATCGTCTAGAATGTCATTGTATGCTGTAGCATTAAGATTACCCTACACTGGAACTAAGGTGCTTAGCCCGAACAATAAAATATTCCATTATTCCTCCTCCACCAAACTTTACAGTTGGCACTATGCATTGGGGCAGGTAGTGTTCTCATGGCATCCGCCAAACCCAGTTTTCCAGATGGTGAAGCGTGATTCATCACTACAGAGAACGCGTTTCCACTGCTCCAGAGTCCAATGGCGGCAAGCTTTACACCACTCCAGCTGAAGCTTGGCATCGCGCATGGTGATCTTAGGCTTGTGTGTGGCTGCTCGGCCATGGAAACCCATTTCATGAAGCTCCCGACGAACAGTTCTGGTGCTGACGTTGCTTCCAGAGGCAGTTTGGAACTCGGTAGTGAGTGTTGCAACCGAGAAGATCATTTTTACGCGCTACAAACTTGTGCACTTGAGCTTGTGTGGCCTACCACTTCGCGGCTGAGCCGTTGTGGTTCCTAGACGTTTCCACTTCACAATAACAGCACTTACAGTTGCCGAGGCAGCTCTAGCAGGGCAGAAATTTGACGAACTGACTTGTTGGAAAGGCGGCATCCTATGACGGTGCCACGTCGAAAGTCACTAAGCTCTTCAGTAAGGCCATTCTACTATTCTTTGTATCATTTGATTTACTTTTGATAACTATTCACCCCCCCCCAAAAGTCAATACTTTCTAGAGCCACCTTTTGCAGCAATTACAGCTGCAATTCTCTTGGGGTATGTCTCTATAAGCTTGGCAAATCTAGCCACTGGGATTTTTGCCCATTCTTCATGGCAAAACTGCTCCAGCTCCTTCAAGTTGCTCCTGGTGTACAGCAAGTCATACCACAGATTCTCAATTGGATTGAGGTATGGGCTTTGACTAGGCCATTCCAAGACATTTAAATGTTTCCCCTTAAACCACTTGAGTGTTGCTTTAGCAGTATGCTTAGGGTCATTGTCCTGCTGGAAGGTGAACCTCCGTCCCAGTCTCAAAACTCTGGAAGACTGAAACAGGTTTCCCTCAAGAATTTCACTGTATTTAGCGCCATCCATCATTCCTTCAATTCTGACCAGTTTCCCAGTCCCTGCTGATGAAAAACATCCCCACAGCATGATGCTGCCACCACCATGCTTCACTGTGGGAATGGTGTTATCGGGGTGATGAGAGATGTTGGGTTTGTGCCAGACATAGCGTTTTCCTTGATGGCCAAAAAGCTCAATTTTAGTCTCATCTGACCAGAGTACCTTCTTCCATATGTTTGGGGAGTCTCCCACATGCCTTTTGGCGAACACCAAACGTGTTTGCTTATTTGTTTCTTTAAGCAATGGCTTTTTTCTACCCACTCTTCTGTAAAGCCCAGCTCGGTGGAGTATATGGTTTAAAGTGGTCCTATGGACAGATACTCCAATCTCCAATGTGGAGCTTTGCAGCTCCTTCGGGGTTATCTTTGGTCTCTTTGTTGCCTCTCTGATTAATGCCCTCCTTGCCTGGTCCATTTAAATTACAGGTTGTAATGCAACAAAATAGGAAAAACGCCAAGGGGGATGAATACTTTTGCAAGGCACTGTATGTGTCAGCAACCACAGCTAATGAAGTCACTGAAACCCTTAACAAAGACTTGCAGTCAGTTTTAGAATGGGTGGCCAGCAGGGCTGAAAGTAAGGCGGTGCTGTCCGGTACAACGTCCCGGTAAAATAAATAGTGGGGGTATGCCTACCGGTAAAACGTGAGCCTATCACAATTAATACAACATGCCCAAAAAACGATAGGCTATTACACCATTATTTAACATTACTGCATGTCAGCCGCATGAAAAATGAGTGAATTGACTGGAAACCGGGTGGTATACGCTCCAAATTGTGTTGTGGTTTAAGGAGTCACTTACATTTTTCAAGGCGGAGATGAGTAGCGGAGACAGAGGTGCGCGTGGACAACAGTGGATGCATCAATTCAGGCTAAAAGTGTAGGCCTAATGACAATCGCAGAATGTATTACACTACACGTAGGTGTTTTGTAACTGATGTCTCTTTCCATTCATCAAATTGCGGGTGCACAGTGCACTGTTGGGTGTTTGGATGCGGAATGTGTGCGGGTAGCCTACAGGAGCGCCTTTGTTAAGTGATTGTTTGACAATCAGATGAAAAAATCATGACTGGTTGTGTTCATGCCACATTAAAAGTCATAGGCGGCGTGTCCATAAGGCTAGGGGAAGCTTTCCCTAAAGTAAATTGAATTCAATTGCCAAAATT
This sequence comes from Coregonus clupeaformis, assembly GCF_020615455.1. NCBI lineage: Eukaryota > Metazoa > Chordata > Actinopteri > Salmoniformes > Salmonidae > Coregonus > Coregonus clupeaformis. The sequence goes on along the minus strand of NC_059196.1, from coordinate 18,074,620 downwards.
ATATATCCTAATTAGCTTACTCCTGTCTATACAGAATTAAATAAAAATCATTCAAAATAGGCTACTACACCAGAAAGTATGATTTGGCCACAGAGGATCATTAGCTTTTTTTTGTTTGTTTTAAATCGCATAGCCTACAGTCCGAAGGGCCTGCAGTTTGTGCAGCGCGCCCTGCAAATATCAAATAGATGATTGTTGATTTGCAAATGTCACTGAAAAGCAGAGAGACCCAGCCAGCCATATCGCAATATACTGAAAAATACAATCACGGAAAAACTGGCTATTGCTGAAAAGAAATGACAATGAAAATACTCCAATCTGTGTTTTAGTTATCAAAAAAACGTAATTGAGCGAACAGTAGCCTATCTTATTGGCACCAGCGTAGAACATTGGCCATATCCCCGGTGAGTGTGCATATTCACTGTCTTTGCCACTTTCGTTTGTTTTTGGACAATAATTTCCTCCTCCGGGTTAGATGGACGTCATATTATATTTGTGTCTCCCCTTTTCGTAGGCCGATTATATGGATCAGATATCGTTTTTATTTATCTGTTTGTCAGTGTCAGCAGAGTAGGCTACCCTGTATTTTTTGTAGTATTAAAACAAATGTGTGCGCGCACTTGGGTGTCCCGTAAGAAATGTAATCTACTTTCACCCATGGTGGCCAGTAATAAACTGGTCCTGAACATCTCTAAAACTAAGAGCATTGTATTTGGTACAAATCCTTCCTTAAATTCTAGACCGCAGCTGAATCTGGTAATAAATGGTGTGGCTGTTGAACAAGTTGAGGAGACTAAATTACTTGGTGTTACCTTAGATTGTAAACTATCGTAGTCAAAACATATATATTAAATGGTTGTAAAGATGGGGAGAGGTCTGTCCCTTTTAAAGAGATGCTCTGCTTTTTTGACACCACACCCACAAAGCAAGTCCTGCATGCTCTAGTTTTGTCTTATCTTTATTATTGTCCAGCCAGTAAATTGTAAAGTATTTTGTCTGTAATCTATTTTTTGTCATGTGTCAGACCCCAGTAAGATGAACTGTCGCCATTGGCGTCGGCTAATGGAGATCCTAATAAATCAACTCAAAAACACCTACACAGTGAGGTGATTGAACATTGCCAGGAAAGAAAAGGAAAGTAATTGAATTGTTCAGCCTAAAAGTAGCAGGGTCTATTTTTAAGGCCAAGACAGTCACATGCCAAGCAGCTAACAGGACAGGATCTTATAATCCTCCCTCAACAAGGAAGTGGAAATCTCCAAGTTATTAGTATACAGCCTCACAGGGAGTCCAATGAATTGGACTCAAGTGCTAAACGGCTTTGAGTCACTTAACCCCTGACATATCTCATTAAGGGCACTGCCTTCTTCTCTGTATCAATAGCCAGGCCCAGACCAGTGGTGCATGGATCAATTGGGTACTGATAATGGCAGTCAATGGTAGGCCTTAATTCAAAGGCAAGTGCGAACAGGGGTTGTTTGTAGGTTGCGTGGGAGAGAGAGTGTGTTGTGCTTCCTCCTAAAATGGGACACAGGTGCTTTAAAGCTGCAATCCTATGTTGATTGGCTTGGCAGGCCTCCCGTCACCCTCTTTATTCACAAGGCAATTGGCAAGGAGAATGGGGTCTGTATGTTCACACACACACACACACACACACACACACACACACACACACACACACACACACACACAGGTGATTGTAACGCCTCTACACAGTGCACTATACACAGAGCATTACCCTTAAGCTCAGTTATATTTTCATACATCACTGTTATATAATACATGTATAGCCTACCCTCCCTTTCTCACAACATTACATCTTTACTACCAAAACACTCCCTGACAGGCCCTGACACTGATACAAAACTGCTCACATAAACCATGGTCATGGGGTCAGTTTGCATATTCAAACAGGACATGGTTATAACACTCCGCATATTATTAATAGGTTTAACAGTTACATGGGCGCACGTGCCCTGTTATCATTACCTGTCGTGCGCGACAACATAATTCCCTTTTAGGTTGGGTGATGTAGAAATACCCTTTATTTATTATGTCATCCTTACATAAGGCTTTTTCCAATACACACGCATTCGATAACAATCAATATGTAGACACAATCCCAGGGGAAAATGTATAGCCTACCGAACGCGCTTTCTGGATAGGCTATGGACAGATTTAGTGAACGACCGGATAAATTGCGCTCTAAACAAATTATGTAATAAGTCTATCTTGATCCTAAATCTTAAAAGCGAAGATATATCCTACCAATTTACCTTTTTGTACATTTCTCCTTTTGGTTGAATTGTCGCACAATCCATTCTCCCCTCCGTTTTATTTATAGGCTATATTATCAAAAATCTAAAGCTACTCTAAATAACAAACATTCCACTTAACTGCAATCAATAGCCTACAATCACACGTTTTGGCTAATATCCCAAGCAAAGCTCTAATTAAAAGGATGTTATAACAGGCAGGCTATGGACTCGACTAACGTAAGCGTTATCTAACACTGCATGCGCTCATACATTGATTGATCATCAGCAGCCTCACAAATGAATCCCTGATTTTCCTTACCTCCACTGAAGGTCCAGAGCAACGCCGTGAAAATAAAAACTCCCATAAGATCTGAATATAAAGGCCTTAAAGAAAAGGAAATAACCTTGAAATAATAATGCTGCGACCTTATTCTCAAGTTGAGCGAGCAAGGACCCGCTAAGGAGGAGCTGAGAGGCGCGTGTGCTTGGCTCAAAGGGCCAGGTGTTGAAGTAGGACAGGTCGGGAGAATGATGCCGCGTCAAGGCGTAACAACTAACGCCGTGATAACAAGAGGATTGCTCGCTCCAAGCTGAGTTGACCACATCTGACCGGAGGTAACGCCAATTCCCTGCTGTTCAATCTCATGGCTCAGCAGCAGGATTGTATTACAACATATAACCCGCCATGCTGTAGGCATGCATGCTTTATGTTTAGAGGGGGAAGGGAGATACATATATATATTTTTTGACAAGTAGTTGATGACATGTAATGCCCAGCCTAATGTGCATAGCATTTTGTCCACATCTTTGCCTGTGTTTTCTGGCTATTGGATGGGGCACATTATACCTCTGGGCTTCATTACCAATTCCATTCTAATCAATTTCCTAACATTAAGGATAGGAACACAGTCAGTACAGCAATATTTGGTGCCTCTTCACTCAGTAATTCCAGTGTGCTAGTACATCGAGGCAGTGGTTGTGAAGGACCCTGTGCTCTCTCTCCTGAATGATAAGCCTCTGACAGAGCAATCTGTTCAGCCACAGGCTCAGCACTGCACCTATGTGGGGCATAACCATGGGCCCAATGAATAAAACCACCACATATGAAATACTTATTTGCTGTAATATGTTGTTTCTGGGCATATATACAGTGGGGAGAACAAGTATTTGATACACTGCCGATTTTGCAGGTTTTCCTACTTACAAAGCATGTAGAGGTCTGTAATTGTTATCATAGGTACACTTCAACTGTGAGCGACGGAATCTAAAACAAAAATCCAGAAAATCACATTGTATGATTTTTAAGTAATTAATTTGCATTTTATTGCATGACATAAGTATTTGATCACCTACCAACCAGTAAGAATTCCGGCTCTCACAGACCTGTTAGTTTTTCTTTAAGAAGCCCTCCTGTTCTCCACTCATTACTGTATTAACTGCACCTGTTTCAACTCGTTACCTGTATAAAAAGACACCTGTCCACGCACTCAATCAAACAGACTCCAACCTCTCCACAATGGCCAAGACCAGAGAGCTGTGTAAGGACATCAGGAATAAAATTGTAGACCTGCACAAGGCTGGGATGGGCTACAGGACAATAGTCAAGCAGCCTGGTGAGAAGGCAACAACTGTTGGTGCAATTATTAGAAAATGGAAGAAGTTCAAGAGGACGGTCAATCACCCTCGGTCTGGGGCTCCATGCAAGATCTCACCTCGTGGGGCATCAATGATCATGAGGAAGGTGAGGGATCAGCCCAGAACTACACGGCAGGGCCTGGTCAATGATCTGAAGAGAGCTGGGACCACAGTCTCAAAGAAAACCATTAGTAACACACTACGCCGTCATGGATTAAAATCCTGCAGCGCACGCAAGGTCCCCCTGCTCAAGCCAGCGCATGTCCAGGCCCGTCTGAAGTTTGCCAATGACCATCTGGAAGATCCAGAGGAGGAATGGGAGAAGGTTATGTGGTCTGATGAGACAAAAATAGAGCTTTTTGGTCTAAACTCCACTCGCCGTGTTTGGAGGAAGAAGAAGGATGAGTACAACCCCAAGAACACCATCCCAACCGTGAAGCATGGAGCTGGAAACATCATTCTTTGGGGATGCTTTTCTGCAAAGGGGACAGGACGACTGCACCGTATTGAGGGCAGGATGGATGGGGCCATGTATCGTGAGATCTTGGCCAACAACCTCCTTCCCTCAGTAAGAGCATTGAAGATGGGTCGTGGCTGGGTCTTCCAGCATGACAACGACCCGAAACACACAGCCAGGGCAACTAAGGAGTGGCTCCGTAAGAAGCATCTCAAGGTCCTGGAGTGGCCTAGCCAGTCTCAGACCTGAACCCAATAGAAAATCTTTGGAGGGGAGCTGAAAGTCCGTATTGCCCAGCGACAGCCCCCGAAAACCTGAAGGATCTGGAGAAGGTCTGTATGGAGGAGTGGGCCAAAATCCCTGCTGCAGTGTGTGCGAACCTGGTCAAGACCTACAGGAAACGTATGATCTCTGTAATTGCAAACAAAGGTTTCTGTACCAAATATTAAGATCTGCTTTTCTGATGTATCAAATACTTATGTCATGCAATAAAATGCAAATTAATTACTTAAAAATCATACAATGTGATTTTCTGGATTTTTGTTTTAGATTCCGTCTCTCACAGTTGAAGTGTATCTATGATAAAAATTACAGACCTCTACATGCTTTGTAAGTAGGAAAACCTGCAAAATCGGCAGTGTATCAAATACTTGTTCTCCACACTGTGATATATATATATATATATATATATATATATATATATATATATATATTCTAGATTTGTTAGAGCGGAACTGTGTTCTCTGAAAGTAGCCTACTGTGTGATTGCAGATCTGGAATTCTTTAATGATCAACATGAGTGGTGAGAAAATATGATGACCTTTTTGTTTAATTTAATACGGTTTCATTATTTTTCAGACAAAAACAGGACAGTTTATGATAGTTTCATCATGACACACATTCACAAACAGTATCACATAAATATATTTACATGGCAGAGCTACACAAAATAAGTAAACAGCTAGATGGAAAAGGCTTCAGTTGTTCTCTTGATGTAAGTGTGTTGGTGCATGATGTCATCTGGGCTTTGGGACAGGGTGGGGCATACGATTGGGCTGGTTTGGTCCGATGTATTTCAAAGGAGTGTATTTTGGCTTTTCAATCACCTCCAGCCCCAGGTAGGGCTGCAAGGCACGAGGCACACATACTGTCCCTTTCTGCAAATGGACATGTGAGTGAGATATATAGAGTAACAAAGATACATTCCATGTTATCAGTCAGAGACACTTATTTTCATGATGGGTGAATGTATTTACATTTACATTTTAGTCATTTAGCAGACGCTCTTATCCAGAACGACTTACAGTTAGTGAGTGCATACATTTTCATACTGGCCCCCCCGTGGGTATTGAACCCACAACCCTGGCGTTGCAAACGCCATGCTCTACCAACTGAGCTACACGGTAGGTATTGGGAATACAGTAGGTGTTCTCTCTTACCTTGGTCTGATGAGTCTCCAGTATGGCAATGATAGTACGGGGAATAGCCCACGCTGTGGCATTCACCTGGAGTAGGATGCAAATAATGGTGCTTATTATAACATTCAAACGCTTAGAAAATGGTTAAACTCTTCTTGTGGAATCTATTACAGAAATACTGAATCTCACAACATAAAGAATGTACTGGCCCCTTCCTGGTCTCACCATATGAGCGTAGTGTAGGCTACCATCCTCCCCCTCATATAGGATATTGAGGCATCTACTTTGGTAGTCTGTACAGTTAGATCCACTGGAGATCTAAGGCAAGCCAATCAAGAAACAAAAACGTCAAGCCTGGATAACAAAACCGACACCAGTGCTTTGAGAGCAAAAATTATTTTCAAACAAAAACAACATCCATACAGGATATGATTAACCAATCATAGTAGTGCCATCATGCCCACCTCGCCATAGCTGTCCCTCCCTGGCATCCAGGCCTCAATGTCGTACTTCCTGTGTGCTGGGCGACCTAGCTCCTGGGTCGGCATGTCCAGTACTCTAAAGGTACAGAGAATGCAGCGGTTAGAGGAACACTCTTGCTAGGGTTTAATGAGTAAAATCAATACAGTGTGGGAGTATTTGCACAAACAAGGTGTAGCTCAGCCTAAACAACTAAATATGTACAGTATATGTAAATATATGGCTATGGTGTGTACAAATGTCAAAATACACTGTACAGTGCCTCAAAGCATAAGCTATGCATCTATCCAGCCACATTGAGTGTATGCAGACAGCCAGAGAGGAACACTGACCTATAGTGGAGCTCCAGGGAAGTGAAGATCTCCTTCTGCAGGGACAGGAACTCCTCCAGCGGGAATGGCCGGCAGGGATGTAGCTCAGTTGATAGAGCATGGCGTTTGCAACGCCAGGGTTGTGGGTTCGATTCCCACAGGGGGTATGAAAAAAAAAATGTATGCACTAACTGTAAGTCGCTCTGGATAAGAGCGTCTGCTAAAATGACTAAAATGTAAAAAAAAAAAAAAAAAAAGTAAAATGTCTGATAAGACCAAGCTCCTCCCCGATCTCTAGGTGTACCCTGGGTTTGAAGTCAAACACTGATGAAAAAGGTCAGGGACAACTGTATATCAAATACTGCCCTACTGTGTACGTCTATGAGATCATGAGGACAGCATGTAATTGTGTTGTTCCACCTCCTCACCTGGCTTCTGTCCAACCAGCTCCACCACTCTCGCCTGGCTCTCATCTCCAATTGGCTGAAAGAGGGCGATGGGAAGTTTGAAAATGAAACCGGAGTTCCAAACTATTGACTTTTCCAGGTATGCAAACGTGTTCCTATAGTTAAATGTCTGTCTCTATGCATAGGTCTCTCTCAGAATGATTATCTAACAATAGATATTTGCCTCACACGTATCAAATCGTTATTTATCACATGCGCCAAATACAACAGGTATTTGGCGCATGTGAAATGCGCCAAACCGTGAAATGCTTACTTACAAGAAATGCGCCTTACCGTGAAATGCTTACTTACAAGACCTTAACCAACAATGCAGTTAAGAAAAATATTTACTAAATATACTAAAGTAAAAAATTAAAAGAGCAACAATAAAATAACAATAATGAGGCTATAATCAGGGGGTACCGGTACCGAGTCAATGTGTGGGGGTACAGGTTAGTTGAGGTAATACGTACATGTAGGTAGGGGTAAAGTGACTATGCATAGATAATAGATAATAAACCGCGAGTAGCAGCAGCGTAAAAAAAAAGAGGGGGGTCAATGCAAATAGTCCGGACAGCCATTTGATTAGCTGTTCAGCAGTCTTATGGCTTGGGGTAGAAGCTGTTAAGAAGCCTTTTGAACTTTTTGTGTTTGTGTGTGTGTGTGTTCTCACCACATTGGGGTGTGTGGTGTTGGGCAGCCTCAGGGCTCGGCCATAGTGCTCCTCCTCCAGCTCACTCTCTCGGGGGTAAAGCTGGCTCAGCCGGTGGTGGATCTCCCGACCCTCCTTTGTAGCCTCCTTGAACTCAGGAATCTGAAGAAGATAAGGGGTTAATTACTCCACAAGGGTATTATTTCTCTTCAGCCTTATGGTTAAGTGAAAATAACATAAGGCCACAGCAGACAAGGCAGAACTTAAATTAGCTAGGGCTTTCTTGTCATTCTGATCCTGTGAAGAGAAGGGAAATGTTGATCACAATAATCCCACAAAATAATATCTCATCATAACATGAAAACAATGTTTTGAAGCACAGTTATTGGTATCATTGTCAATATATCAATCAATCAATCAATTTTATTTTATATAGCCCTTCTTACATCAGCTAATATCTCGAAGTGCTGTACAGAAACCCAGCCTAAAACCCCAAACAGCTAGTAATGCAGGTGTAGAAGCACGGTGGCTAGGAAAAACTCCCTAGAAAGGCCAAAACCTAGGAAGAAACCTAGAGAGGAACCAGGCTATGAGGGGTGGCCAGTCCTCTTCTGGCTGTGCCGGGTGAAGATTATAACAGAACCATGCCAAGATGTTCAAAAATGTTCATAAGTGACAAGCATGGTCAAATAATAATCAGGAATAAATCTCAGTTGGCTTTTCATAGCCGATCATTAAGAGTTTAAAACAGCAGGTCTGGGACAGGTAGGGGTTCCATAACCGCAGGCAGAACAGTTGAAACTGGAATAGCAGCAAGGCCAGGCGGACTGGGGACAGCAAGGAGTCACCACGGCCGGTAGTCCCGACGTATGGTCCTAGGGCTCAGGTCTCTCAGTTGGCTTTTCATAGCCGATCATTAAGAGTTGAAAACAGCAGGTCTGGGACAGGTAGGGGTTTCGTAGCCGCAGGCAGAACAGTTGAAACTGGAATAGCAGCAAGGCCAGGCGGACTGGGGACAGCAAGGTGTCATCATGCCCGGTAGTCCTGACGTATGGTCCTAGGGCTCAGGTTCTCAGAGAGAAAGAGAGAACGAGAGAATTAGAGAGAGCATACTTAAATTCACACAGGACACTGGATAAGACAGGAGAAGTACTCCAGGTATAACCAACTAACCCCAGCCCCCCGACACATAAACTACTGCAGCATAAATACTGGAGGCTGAGACAGGAGCGGTCCGGAGACACTGTGGCCCCATCCGAAGAAACCCCGGACAGGGCCAAACAGGAAGGATATAACCCCACCCACTCCGCCAAAGCACAGCCCCCGCACCACTAGAGGGATATCCCCAACCACCAACTTACAATCCTGAGACAAGGCCGAGTATAGCCCACAGAGGTCTCCACCACAGCACAAACCAAGGGGGGGGCGCCAACCCAGACAGGAAGATCACGTCAGTAACTCAACCCACTCAAGTGACGCACCCCTCCCAGGGACGGCATGAAAGAGCACCAGCAAGCCAGTGACTCAGCCCCTGCAACAGGGTTAGAGGCAGAGAACCCCAGTGGAGAGGGGAACCGGCCTGGCAGAGACAGCAAGGGCTGTTCGTTGCTCCAGCCTTTCCGTTCACCTTCACACTCCTGGGCCAGACTACACTCAATCATATGACCTACTGAAGAGATAAGTCTTCAGTAAAGACTTAAAGGTTGAGACCGAGTCTGCGTCTCTCACATGGGTAGGCAGACTGTTCCATAAAAATGGAGATCTATAGGAGAAAGCCCTGCCTCCCGCTGTTTGCTTAGAAATTCTAGGGACAATTAGGAGGCCTGCGTCTTGTGACCGTAGCGTACGTATTGGTATGTACGGCAGGACCAACTCGGAAAGATAGGTAGGAGCAAGCCCATGTAACGCTTTATAGGTTAACAGTAAAACCTTGAAATCAGCCCTTGCCTTAACAGGAAGCCAGTGTAGGGAAGCTAGCACTGGAGTAATATGATCAAATTTCTTGGTTCTAGTCAGGATTCTAGCAGCCGTATTTAGCACTAACTGAAGTTTATTTAGTGCTTTATCCGGGTAGCCGGAAAATAGAGCATTGCAGTAGTCTAACCTAGAAGTAACAAATGCATGGATTAATTTTTCTGCATCATTTTTGGACAGAAAATTTCTGATTTTTGCAATGTTACGTAGATGGAAAAAAGCTGTCCTTGAAACAGTCTTGATATGTTCGTCAAAAGAGAGATCAGGGTCAAGAGTAACGCCGAGGTCCTTCACAGTTTTATTTGAGACGACTTTACAACCATCAAGATGAATTGTCAGATTTAACAGAAGATCTCTTTGTTTCTAGAACAAGCATCTCTGTTTTGTCCGAGTTTAAAAGTAAAAAGTTTTCAGCCATCCACTTCCTTATGTCTGAAACACAGGCTTCTAGCGAGGGCAATTTTGGGGCTTCACCATGTTTCATTGAAATGTACAGCTGTGTGTCATCCGCATAGCAGTGAAAGTTAACATTATGTTTTCGAATAACATCCCCAAGAGGTAAAATATATAGTGAAAACAATAGTGGTCCTAAAACGGAACCTTGAGGAACACCGAAATGTACAGTTGATTTGTCGGAGGACAGACCATTCACAGAGACAAACTGATATCTTTCCGACAGGTAAGATCTAAACCAGGCCAGAACTTGTCCGTGTAGACCAATTTGGGTTTCCAGTCTCTCCAAAAGAATGTGGTGATCGATGGTGTCAAAGGCAGCACTAAGGTCTAGTAGCACGAGGACAGATGCAGAGCCTCGGTCTGACGCCATTAAAAGGTCATTTACCACCTTCACAAGTGCAGTCTCAGTGCTATGATGGGGTCTAAAACCAGACTGAAGCATTTCGTATACATTGTTTGTCTTCAGAAAGGCAGTGAGTTGCTGCGCAACAGCTTTTTCTAAAATTTTTGAGAGGAATGGAAGATTCGATATAGGCCGATAGTTTTTTATATTTTCCGGGTCAAGGTTTGGCTTTTTCAAGAGAGGCTTTATCACTGCCACTTTTAGTGAGTTTGGTACACATCCGGTGGATAGAGAGCTGTTTATTATGTTCAACATAGGAGGGCCAAGCACAGGAAGCAGCTCCTTCAGCAGTTTAGTAGGAATAGGATCCAGTATGCAGCTTGAAGGTTTAGAGGCCATGATTATTTTCATCATTGTGTCAAGAGATATAGTACTAAAACACTTAAGTGTCTCTCCCGATCCCAGGCCCTCGCAGAGCTGTGCAGATCCAGGACAGCTAAGCCCTGGAGGAATACGCAGATTCAAGGAGGAGTCCGTAATTTGCTTTCTAATGGTCATGATCTTTTCCTCAAAGAAGTTCATGAATTTATCACTGCTGAAGTGAAAGCCATCCTCTCTTGGGGAATGCTGCTTTTTAGTTAGCTTTGCAACAGTATCAAAAAGAAATTTTGGATTGTTCTTATTTTCCTCGATTAAGTTGGAAAAGTAGGATGATCGAGCAGCAGTGAGGGCTCTTCGGTACTGCACGGTACTGTCTTTCCAAGCTAGTCGGAAGACTTCCAGTTTGGTGTGGCGCCATTTCGTTCCAATTTCCTGGAAGCTTGCTTCAAAGCTCGGGTATTTTCTGTATACCAGGGAGCTAGTTTCTTATGACAAATGTTTTTCGTTTTTAGGGGTGCAACTGCATCTAGGGTATTGCGCAAGGTTAAATTGAGTTCCTCAGTTAAGTGGTTAACTGATTTTTGTCCTCTGACGTCCTTGGGTAGGCAGAAGGAGTCTGGAAGGGCATCAATGAATTTTTGTGTTGTTTGAGAATTTATAGCACGACTTTTGATGCTCCTTGGTTGGGGTCTGAGCAGATTATTTGTTGCGATTGCAAATGTAATAAAATGGTGGTCCGATAGTCCAGGATTTTGTGGAAAAACATTAAGATCTACAACATTTATTCCATGGGACAAAACTAGGTCCAGAGTATGACTGTGGCAGTGAGTAGGTCCAGAGACATGTTGGACAAAACCCACTGAGTCGATAATGGCTCCGAAAGACTTTTGGAGTGGGTCTGTGGACTTCTCCATGTGAATATTAAAATCACCAAAAAATTAGAATATGATCTGCTATGACTACAAGGTCTGATAGGAATTCAGGAAACTCAGAGAGGAACGCTGTATATGGCCCAGGAGGCCTGTAAACAGTAGCTATAAAAAGTGATTGAGTAGGCTGCATAGATTTCATGACTAGAAGCTCAAAAGATGAAAACGCCATTTTTTTTTTGTAAATTGAAATTTGCTATCGTAAATGTTAGCAACACCTCCGCCTTTGCGGGATGCACGGGAATATGGTCACTAGTGTAACCAGGAGGTGAGGCCTCATTTAACACAGCAAATTCATCAGGCTTAAGCCATGTTTCAGTCAGGCCAATCACATCAAGATTATGATCAGTGATTAGTTCATTGACTATGACTGCCTTTGAAGTGAGGGATCTAACATTAAGTAACCCTATTTTGAGATGTGAGGTATCACGATCTCTTTCAATAATGGCAGGAATGGAGGAGGTCTTTATCCTAATAAGATTGCTAGGGTGAACACCGCCATGTTTAGTTTTGCCCAACCTAGGTCGAGGCACAGACACAGTCTCAATGGGTATGGCTGAGCTGACTACACTGACTGTGCTATTGGCAGACTCCACTAAGCTGGCAGGTTGGCTAACAGCCTGCTGCCTGGCCTGCACCCTATTTCACTGTGGGGCTAGAGGAGTTAGAGCCCTATCTATGTTGGTAGATAAGAGGAGAGCACCCCTCCAGCTAGGATGGAGTCCGTCACTCCTCAGCAGGTCAGGCTTGGTCCTGTTTGTGGGTGAGTCCCAGAAAGAGGGCCAATTATCCACAAATGTTATCTTTTGGGAGGGGCAGAAAACAGTTTTCAACCAGCGATTAAGTGCTGAGACTCTGCTGTAGAGCTCGTCACTTCCCCTAACTGGGAGGGGGCCAGAGACAATTACTCGATGCCGACACATCTTTCTAGCTGATTTACACGCTGAAGCTATGTTGCACTTGGTGACCTCTGACTGTTTCATCCTAACATCGTTGGTGCCGGCGTGGATAACAATATCTCTATACTCTCTACACTCGCCAGTTTTAGCTTTAGCCAGCACCATCTTTAGATTAGCCTTAACGTCGGTAGCCCTGCCCCCTGGTAAACAGTGTATGATCGCTGGGTGATTCGTTTTAAGTCTAATACTGCGGGTAATGGAGTCGCCAATGACTAGGGTTTTCAATTTGTCAGAGCTAATGGTGGGAGCCTTCGGCGTCTCAGACCCCGTAACGGGAGGAGTAGAGACAAGAGAAGACTCAGACTCAGACTCCGACTCGCTACATAATGGGGAAAACCGGTTGAAGGTTTCTGTCGGCTGAATGAGCGACACCGGTTGAGCATTCCAACAGTATTTCCCTCCAGAAGCCATGAGAAAGTTGTCCGGCTGCGGGGACTGTGCGGGGGATTTATACTAACGTTACTGTCTGTACTTACTGGTGGCACAGACGCTGTTTCTTCCTTTCCTACACTGAGATTACCCTTGCCTAACGATTGCGTCTGAAGCTGGGCTTGTAGCACAGCTATTCTCGCCGTAAGGCGATCGTTCTCCTGTATATTATGAGTACAGCGACTGCAATTAGAAGACATCATGTTAATGTTACTACTTAGCTTCGGCTGTTGAAGATGTTGATGAACCATGTCCAGATAAAGCGTCCGGAGTGAAAAAGTTGAATAAGGGAAAAAAGTTGCGATGGAAAAAGGAAAATAACGTAAAGTTGGCAGCTAAAACGCACAGGAAAATGACTCTTCTGTCTCGGGATAAACGTCCGGGGTGAAAAAAGTTTAACGAAAAAGATGAGTGAGGACAAAACTAAAAAGTTGGTAAATTTGTTGAACACAGAGATTGATTAAACGTTTATTAAAAGTAAAACGTGAATAGTTTGGCAGGTAGCCAAGTAGCAACAAACTGACCACAAGAGCCCTAACTCTGTGACTAATCACTTTCTTCTGCTCCTCCAGCTGTGAGATTTCCTTGCGCACTGCCTCAAGTTGCTGCCAAACACACACTTACATCAGAAACACACCTCTGACGTAGGCCTATAGAGACCAGGCAATGTGCTTGATACAAATGCAGTAGGCTACACTGCCACATCCAGGGAGGCTGTATTCATGTGCATGTACTTCAAGGCAAATGACAGACAGAGCATATGAAAGCACATAGGCAATCTTTCTTGCACACTTCAATGACTTGATGGCCAAGAGAGCATGCAAAGTGTATGTAACTAGGCTACATCTACAGTATTCAACATGGTGTAGTGAGATGGGATATACAGAAAAGCTTACAATCTCCCTGAAATCTGCTCCCCGTAGATCCCCTTTCCGAGTCTCCACATTGGCAATGACTTTGTCAGTCTCCTCGCACACAAGTCGCATGTCCAAGTCTGGCTTGTCACTGTAGCCCTCGGGGACATGTTCGTAAAGACTACTTCGCAACTCATGTGTGGAGCGGCTGGGGGTAAATACTTTCGTTCCCTGTCATGTAAAGTGTCTTGAAACCGGTTTTAAGACATTCAATGTGCCAAGCCGGGCAACCATGCAAATGCAAGTCGCCATGTTTCATTGCGGAAGGAGGCTGGTAAATAGAGGCGGAACCAAATAAAACAACCAATGAAATGACGGGACCTTAAAATTATATAAACAACATTTGTAACAAATGACTGTGTGTTTAGAAAGTAGAAAACATTAAATATCGCTTAAATTCGCTGTAGTTATAAAATAAGGCCCACGAGTGAGTCCAAAACATAACGTCACATCCGTGCACCGGTTCAAAGGCTAGCCAATGAGACTAGCGGAACTATTGCATTGCGGTAATGCGGTTCGGACAGGGGGAAAAGTGAATTGTGCGGCCGACAATAGTCGGGCATGTCTCTAGGGCGATAAAACCAGTATTTTGTCTTTTTAACATCCGTAATGCGTTTGGGATGTTTGTATTTTATGCCATGATTGACTAATTCCCAGGATAAGACAGAAAGGGGTGCTTTGACGGATGTTTTTTTAAGAGAACTGCATTCAGTAGTTGCTAACTAACGTTAGCCGCGCCGGGCGGTCTGTTGTTATAGCCTGCATGGTGGTTCTGAGAACCATGAGCCGTGCTTCACCTCACACTGGAGGCCGTACTCACTCAGACCAGGACAGGCAAGGCGGATCGGAGGGTGGGACACACGGATGGCAACTGTCAGCGTCCCTTCTTGACTGACTACAGACAATCGGGCCCAAAGGTGAAGCTACTAACTGTCTGGCCCCTGGTGACATCCACTCAATCAGAGCCCAGGACAGGACCACCAAGTAGGGTAGTCTCCCTTTAATCAAGGTAAAGTCAACAACATTGTTGTCATTTTGTGTCACTATTCCTGAATGTACCCTGTTGATTTTCTCAATAAGAGCGAGGACTAGGGAATGGTGCGTTTGAGAGCTTTGCAAGACATTAATTCATTCAGCCTGTAGCTTAGAGTTGGATACTATTCATAAAGGGCTTTGAAGTTGAGCTTGACCATGACCCTCTAATTACTCTTAATTAGATTACTAAGATATATCTACATCCAATCATAATTATAACTGGCCACCAGCTTGTGTATCTGGCTCCTTGACAGAAATAACGTTTTTTGTTGTTAAAGGTTCTTGATATTCCTGTGTATATTATGTCAACGCTTGACTATCTTCAGATGAGTGCAGTCCGTGGAGGAACGATCACCTGGCGGCCACAGCCCTGGCAGGACGGCGACGGTGGGGGCGGGGAGCCCCTCTCGGACAGCGACTCCGAAGAAGAGGACTTTCCCGATGACAGCACCACTCCTTTAGGAGACTATGTCACACATGGTATGGTGGAATGGGAACGTACAAATTAATGCATCAGTCATGTGCTGCCTATATCATATAAGTCTCTTTCTATCTCTCTGTACCTTTTTCTATCTCCTCACTCTTTACTACTTCTCTCCCTAAGGGTTGAAGCAGCTACTGGACGCTCAGCAGCTGTGTGACGTCACACTGTTAGTGGAGGGGAAGAGGTTTATGTGTCACAGGTGGGTTCAATGACCTTGTACCAATTCTAGTGTACTACAGACATCCAAACAGTGCATGTTGCTACACACAAAGGAATATGTTACACATACTCAGATGCCTACTGCCATTTCAGTACTCCAGTCTCCTGCAGTTCATTGTAGTCACACCCTATCTCACCCTTATGTGAATGACGTCGTGCTTCTGCCTCTCTTCAGAGTCCTCTTGGCAGCAGTCAGCCCGTATTTCCGTGCCATGTTCACTAGCCCGTTGGTGGAGTCCCGCCTCACTGAGATCCGATTGGAGGAGGTGACGCCGTCAGTCATGGAGACTGTCATCCAGTTCGTCTACACTGGGGAGGCGGGGCTCTGCCTGGACACGGCCGAGGACTTGTTTGTGGCGGCCAATCGGCTTCAAGTGATGCCCCTGCAGGACCTGTGCTCCAGGTAACTATATAGTCATTGCTGCCTGACATAGATACGTTGTCATTTGCCCGGTCCAGAATGCTGCTGATACTCCTAAGCCTGTGCAGTTCAGTAACTGCCACAAAGAGTTTTGATAGCATTTTTAAAAGACAGCTTTTAAAAATGGTCCGGTTTTCCATCCTCAAACATCTGTGTGTGTTCGTAGGTTCCTGTTTGAACACCTGTCTGTGGACAATTGCCTGGGCATGTACTCTCTGGCCCGCTCCCACCACGACCAGCTGCTCCTGAGGGCTTCTCTGAGACTGGTGGCCCAGCACTTCCCCCGCGTGGCCCGCCAGAAGGACTTCCTGCTGCTGGACCCTGGCACCCTGGGCAGCCTGCTGGGCTCCGACCGCCTGGGCGTAGACTCTGAAGCAGAGGTGTATGACGCGGCGCGCCGCTGGGCCGAGCACCAGCCCGTGGACCGCTATAGCCACATGCCGGCCCTGCTCCACCACCTCCGCCCCGGCCTGCTGTCCCTGGAGGAGAGCCGGCGGCTGAGCCAGGAGCTGGGCCCTGCTGCAGCTGGAGAGGGCGGCCCGCTGAGGCCCCGGGAAGGCATGTTCGAGAAGAAGATAGTGTGTGTGGACCTGAAGCCGCGGGAGGACGAGTCGCTGAACGAGAGGGACTTCACTGTGGACTGCTTCGACCCGCGCACAGGGAAATGGGAGAAGCTGGCTGCCCTGGGCTCTCTGCTGTGCCCAGGTTGCACGGCCATCGGGGGTCGGCTGTTCGTAGCGGGGGGCATCCTGCGGGGCGGCACGGTGTCCACGGAGGTCCATGAGTATGACTCTGTGTTGGATCGCTGGCTGGAGCGGTCGCCCATGGTGTCACCCCGGGCCATGCTGGGTCTGCTGGGCTGTGGGGAGTCACTCTACGCCCTGGGGGGCTGCAACAGAGGAGCCATGCTGGACTCCTGTGAGATCCTGGACCTGGCCTCTCTCCAGTGGGGCCCGGGGCCCCGTTTGCCCCTGCCGCTGCGCTCCTTTGCCTGTGCCACCCTGCGTGGCCGCATCTACCTTCTGGGCGGCACCACACTGGAGCAGAACCGGGCGGTGGTGCACGCTGGCGTGCTCATCTACCACACCTTGACTGACTCGTGGACCCGCGTGGGACTGGACTCTGGCGCCACCTGCCTGGCCGGAGGGGTGGCGGTGCGGGGAGGAGTCTGTGCCATCGGAGGCTACATGAGGGATGCCACAAAGTTTATAGATGGGAACTACACCCATCTGGAACCTCTGGAAGCCACGGGGCGAGTGCTTTTCTTCAGGGAGGGCCGGGGCTCAGGGGTGGAGCGGGAGGTGACTGGGGCAGTGGTGGCTGAGAGGGGCGGGGGTGGGGGCGGGGGGAGCGACCGAGCCCCCAGTCCGGTGGTTTTCCCGGGGCTGCCCAGGCGGATCGCTGCCGGGGGCGTGGCCAGGTGGAAACGCAGGATATATGTGCTGGGCGGGGAGAACGGCTCCCGTTTCTATGACAGTGTGTACTGTTGGAAGCCTGGCTGGCGCAGCTGGGTCCAGAGACGGGAGAAACTACCCGGAGACACAGGGGGAGTCAGCCAGTTCGGCTGTACCACCCTTAAGTTCCCCAAGAAACACATCCTGTCCCGGCTGAGACTGGCTCGGGAGGATCGCAAGCCTGATGACGACTAATGAGCTGTGGCTAAGACCAGCATTCATGGGGTTTCAATAATGAAATGAAATGTAATCAACTTTTAACACTTGACAGTGGGGGGGAAGGGGACTCTCATCTGAATGTAACCACCGTATGCCACAACAATGCTCAAGTCCTTCACAAAATTGATTTAAAATGGTTTGAAACTGGTCTGCCTGTTGAACACACATCCTCAGCCTTTGCCACCTTATAGGAATTTAACAGCTGCATAGGCCTATGTTGTGAATGACTGGCTGTGAATGTTTGGCAGGGTTTAAATTTGTTTATTGAAATTTTAATTTAATTTATCTCTGCCTTTTCTATCCCAAACTTTCTGAAATTCACCAAATGATCCAAGGCCATGTTCATTAGGCACCAAATGGAAGAAAATTAACTGAAACATGGAAGGACTACCTACCTACATTCATTTTCGTTTTCCTTTGCAACATGACCTAGATTTCAGTCACTTGTTATTTTTGGTCAGTTTCTCTTCATCGCTATTCCTCCTAACGCTTATCCTCCTCCAATCAAATAGTGTTATCATCAGAGGAGATAGCATGGTTTCGTAATCACTATAGCACCCAAGTCTCCACACTCAAACAACTGTGTAATCTGTGCCAGTCTTGTAAAGATTAAGGTCTCAATACAATTCCATTTAGAAAATTCTGTTTTATTTTGGCTCAGAATACAGACTACGTAATTCGATTTAATTTCCAGATGCATTGGTTACTTACTTACCACAAGACCAAGAGCAGGCAGATCCCGCAGAATACCTGACACCTGACTATTTGGTTTTTAGACAGACAAGTTTATTTTTGATTTTAGTTGAACACGCCCCTTTACGCCACAGAGCTATGTGAAGATATTCTGAGTGCAAATGTGTATGTGTGTTGGGGCGTGAATGTTGGATTATGGTATGTAACAACAGGGGAGCCCCCCCCCCCATCATTCACACCCCTTAAGAGAAACATGATGTAATTTGATTTATGTTTTTGAACTGAAAGACAAATTGATAATTTGATGACAGTTATGCTATCAAATGATTAAAGGAATATTTGTTTAAGAAAGATTTTTGGGATTATTCTCCTGTTTAGTATTTCTCTGGGCAATGACAACCGGTCCTTCTGTCATTTTCTGTATGTTACTATAAGAGAAGAAATGATTAACCAGTTTCACATTTAGAATGGACGGTCTCGTAGTCACTCATGCACAAATCTCGTAGTCTCCCTCAACACATTTCCAGCAGGGTCTTTGTAGTGGTGGGGGTGATTCCATTGGTCAGAGACCAATATGACAGCGGATGTGGTCTTTGTTCGTGCTTTAGGCACATTTTGGGTCACGGTAAACCAAATGTTAACACCTGTAACATTAAGTAAGTTACCGATATAACAATATGCACATGGAAGAGAAAATCAAGTTTGTTTGACATGTTACGATAGAAGGTTGGACTGGACTAATGAACTAAACTGTGTGTGTAAGTGAACATTGAAGAGGCTAGGTGTTAATTATTACTGTCATTAATAAACTCCTGAATCAGCCTTTTTTCTGGCGACCAAAGGTCTTACTGACCAACCACTCTGACCATTCTGTCCTCTCCTTCACTTGGCCTTTCTCTTATCGGCCGTTAGAAAGTGAGTGAGCCCTCTATTTAAAAGACACTTGTATTATCATTATCCTTTGCTCCAAGTCTTGGACTGATATCCTTTGGTTTGATATTATTAGGCCTGTTGACGCCTTCCTTCATTTTTGTTGAGAAATGGAGAATCCCTCGTCTGAGACCACACCGGAGAAGGGGACCATTAATAATCTAGCTGATATCTTTGTCATCATCGGCTACTTCATTCTGGTCATTGGAGTGGGCGTCTGGGTTAGTAGTACACATATCTGTATATCTGTCTACAGTTCTGTAGCCTACATAGTTTTGAATCAACATAGTTTTATGTTATACATGATTCCGTGTATAATTTATCATAATGATGTCATGTCAAACTGGGTATTTGTACAGATCATATAACACTTATTGACATGTACAATACAGTAGGGTAGGCATATGTCATGAGGTAAACTACAGCTTAGGGCTTACATCCAGTGAATGTCCTGTCTTCCAGTCTATGTTTCGGACCAACCGTGGCACTGTGGGAGGCTACTTTTTGGCAGGACGGACTATGACATGGTGGCCAGTGAGTTCAACTTGATCTTTAACCCCTGTGACAACTCTTTGTATTTTAACTAACCCTTTGGGTCTCTGCTTCCACTAGTTTTGGCTTCCATTCACCTTTCCTGTCTTGCCCAGTCCCATTGTATACATTACAGCCTGAATGTGTGTTAAAGGACATTATAAACTGGGTGGTTCGAGCCCTGAATGCTGATTGGCTGACAGCCGTGGTATATCAGAACGTATACCACGGGTATGACAAAACATTTATTTTTTCTCCTCTAATTACGTTGGTAACCTGTTTATAATAGCAATAAGGCACCTCGGGGGTTTGTGGTATATGGCCAATATACCACAGCTAAGGGCTGTCTCCAGGCACTCCGCGTTGCGTCGTGCATAAGAACAGCCATGGTATATTGGCCATATACCACACCCCCTCGTGCCTTATTGCTTAAATACCACTCAAAAACAATATTTTGGTATTTGTTTAATTAGTCTACTGTTGATACAGTCCCAAAATGTTTTGCATGTCAACAGTCAAGCTTTCAAGATATAGGATTTTCAAGAAGCACTTGCCACATCATCTAGATGATGTTTTTTTCCTTTAACAGTTCTCCCCTCTCTCTCTCTCTATAGGTTGGAGCATCACTGTTTGCCAGTAATATTGGTAGTGGTCACTTTGTGGGCCTTGCTGGTACCGGAGCGGCCAGTGGAATTGCTGTGGGGGGATTTGAGTGGAATGTAAGTATCATTTGCCCCCTTAAAATAAGTTATGACATATTTCGAGTACAATACTTTGTAATATGTGCTGATCAGGAAATTGAGATTCTTCTGACATTGGAGCCCTCTTTCTCTACCCAGGCCTTGTTTATCGTACTCCTATTGGGCTGGCTGTTTGTCCCCGTCTACCTCACAGCAGGGGTAAATTACACAAGACCATTATATGCCAGCTAACATGACATACTGGAGAGTTTTGTGTCCATTTGTCTGTAATTTCTGCATTTCCCGTTGCTTAGGTAATTACAATGCCTCAGTACCTGAAGAAGAGGTTTGGGGGAACCAGGATCAGTCTGTACCTCTCCGTCATTTCTCTGTTCCTCTACATCTTCACCAAGATCTCTGTGAGTGTAGGACAGGGCTCCCCAACCCTGTTCCTGGAGAGCTACCGTCCTGTAGGTTTTCGCTCCAACCTTAATCTAGCCACCTGATTGTAATTATGAGTTGGTTAATAAGATGAATCAGGTTAGTTACAACTGGAGTTGGAGCGAAAACCCACAGGAACAGGGTTGGAGAGCCCTGGTCTAGGACAAAACTATGGGGCACTGTTTGTAACATGCTATAAAGTCCTTGATCATTACATTTTCTTCAATATTGATAGAATCTGTGGTATTGCTAAGACTCCTGAGTTCTGTACGTTTTATTGAGGTATAAACATGCCCGTGGACCAGTCTGACTGTCTCATCTCTCTCTCCAGGTGGACATGTTCTCCGGGGCAGTGTTCATACAGCAGGCTCTAGGCTGGAACATCTATGTGGCTGTGATAGCCCTCCTCTCCATCACAGCTCTGTACACAGTCACAGGTAACATCTGTTTGATCAAATTATACACAATTACTTGTTGTAGAAAAGGCTGTCCATGATTAAAGAGAGGTCATGTTTGCAAAAGATGACCCATAGGCAAAAACAGGGGCTCAGGCATTTGGTCTGTTACCCTCAACCCAAAGCGAGTGTAGGGTCATCTAGAGGTGAATAGATAATCATTGTATGTGTGTATCCTAGAGCAGTGTTTCCCAACTCCAGTCCTCCCAACAGTACATATTATTGTTGTGGCCCCCGACAAGCACACCTGATTCTACTTGTCAACGAATCATCAAACCCTTGACAAGTTGAATCAGGTGTTTTTGTCCAAGGCTACAACAAGAGTTTGGAAAACCCTGTCCTAGATAACCTCAGTAGTTTGTTCATCAACTGGGTTATTGTTGCCCCTATACCTCTATCACTCCAGTATCCCTGCACATGGAAATATGGTATTGGAACTGACTTTTAAAAAATATTTCCTGTATATAGTATACTTACTTTATTGTATATTTCATATTCTTATTTCTCGTGTGATTTTTTCTAATAATACATTGTTATTGATTATTGCATTGTTGGGTTTTGAGTTTGCAAGAAAGGCATTTCACTCAATTGACATTAAAACTTGAAACATATTAATCTGTAATTATCTGTTTTGCTCAATAGGGGGCCTAGCTGCTCTGATGTACACAGACACAGTCCAGACATTTGTCATCATCGCTGGCGCCTTCTGCCTCACAGGTTTCGGTAAGTTCAGAGTCCTGTGTCCATTGTGCCACACATTCCATCTTGTTGACTCCACTTGTTACTCAACGCATGACTGAGTAACAAGAAATATAGACGTTTCTTTATTGGTGCTTAAATGACCTTTTACCTACTGTACTTTTTGTTTATGCATACATGTGTATAGATGACGTAATATACAGTGCATTCGGAAAGTATTCAGACCCCTTTACTTTTTCCACATTTTGTTACGTTACAGCCTTATTCTAAAATGGATTAAATAGTTTTTTTCCCTCATCAATCTGCACACAATACCTCATAATGACATAGCAAAAACAGGTTTTTAGAAATGTTTGCAAATAAAAAATACTGAAATATTACATTTACAAAAGTATTCAGACCCTTTACTCAGTACTTTGTTGAAGCATCTTTGGCAGCGATTACAGTTTTGTGTCTTCTTGGGTATGACGCTACAAGCTTGGCACACCTGTATTTGGGGAGTTTCTCCCATTCTTCTCTGCAGATCCTCTCAATCGCTGTCAGGTTGGATGGGGAGCGTCGCTGCACAGCTATTTTCAGGACTCTCCAGAGATGTTTGATCGGGTTCAAGTCCGGGCTCTGGCTGGGCCACTCAAGGACATTCAGAGACTTGTCCCGAAGCCACTCCTGCGTTGTCTTGGCTATGTGCTTAGGGTCATTGTCCTGTTGGAAGGTGAACCTTCGCCCCAGTCTAAGGTCCTGAGCGCTCTGGAGCAGGTTTTCATCAAGGATCTCTCTGTACTTTGCTCTGTTCATCTTTCCCTCGATCCTGACTAGTCTCCCAGTCCCTGCTGCTGAAAAACATCCCTACAGCATGATGCTTACACCACCATGCTTCACCGTAGGGATGGTGCCAGGTTTCCTCCAGACGTGATGCTTGGCATTCAAGCCAAAGAGTTCAATCTTGGTTTCATCAGACCAGAGAATCTTGTTTCTCATGTTCTGAGAGTCCTTTAGATGCCCTTTTGGCAAACTCCAAGCAGGTTGTCATGTCTGGCCACTCTACCATAAAGGCCTGATTGGTGGAGTGCTGCAGAGATGGTTGTCCTTCGGGAAGGTTTTTCCATCTCCACAGAGGAACTCTGGAACTCTGTCAGAGTGACCATCGGGTTCTTGGTCACCTCCCTGACCAAGGCCTTTCTCCTCCGATTGCTCAGTTTGGCCGGGCGGCCAGCTCTAGGAAGAGCTTGGTGGTTCCAAACTTCTTCCATTTAAGAATGATGGAGGCCACTGTGTTCTTGGGGACCTTCAATGCTGCAGAAATGTTTTGGTACCCTTCCTCAGATCTGTGCCTCGACACAATCCTGTCTCTGAGCTCTACGGACAATTCCTTCGACCTCATGGCTTGGTTTTTGCTCTGACATGCACTATCAACTGTGGGACCTTATATAGACAGGTGTGTGCCTTTCCAAATCATGTCCAATCAATTGAATTTACCACAGGTGGACTCCTATCAAGTTGTAGAAACATCTCAAGGATGATCAATGGAAACAGGATGCACCTGAGCTCAATTTCGAGTCTCATAGCAAAGGGTCTGAATACTTATGTAAATAAGGTATTTCTGTTTTTTATTTGTAATACATTTGCAAAAATTTCTAATAACTTGTTTTCGCTTTGTCATTATGGGGTATTGTGTGTAGATTGATGAGGAAAATGTTTTATTTAATCAATTTTAGAATATGGCTGTAACGTAACAAAATGTGGAAAAAGAGAAGGAGTCTGAATACTTTCCGAATGCACTGTATAATAACTGATACTGATGATGTCATGTATTATAGATACTGTACCTGCAAATGAAATACTGTACCATGTTTTTCCTATGACTGCATTTAGTGTCTCAAAACTCTATTTGAGTGGTCCACAATGTAACTTTTAAAATGTGTATTTTGTATTGTCAACTATTGTATCATTGTGGAGTGACACTTTAATACATTTGTCTAACTCATGACTCAACTGGTCATGTTGAATTAGCTGCTGTGTCCAGTGGATCTTCCTCACTCCCTCCCTCCTTCATCCAACCTCCCACTCTCATCCACCACCACCTTTAGTAAACCACTTCCTTGATCCGGCCTCACTATAGACCCACTATAGATCCCCCAGTCCTCTGCTCCATATGTGACATTGTGTACGTGTCCCTCTTCCTTTCTCTTCCTGTCCTCAGCCTTCTTTGAGGTGGGGGGCTACAACGCTCTGCTGGAGAAGTACAGGTTAGCACTGCCCTCCAAGAACCAGTCCCTGGAGCCCCAGCGCTACAACATCTCCCCCCAGTGCTTCACCCCCCGAGACGACGCCTTCCAGCTGCTCAGGGACCCCGTGACTGGGGACCTGCCCTGGCCGGGGGTCCTCTTTGGCATCGCCATCGTGGGCGGCTGGTATTGGTGCACCGACCAGGTAAATAAGCTCATAGGAACACAGTGGATGGAATTCATATGTGGGTTTATTTCATAGTGCATTTACTGTAGATGACCCATTCAAAACGGCACATTGCTGACTGAATCTAATTTGTCTGCTCTGGTCATTCTGTTGCTATGATGAGAGATACTTAAATTAGATGGATGTGGAGCAACATGGATCAGATGGGAAGATTGAATCGTTGGTTGAGTTGATCTAGTATCTTCCCCCATGTCTGTGTGTATAGGTGATCGTGCAGCGCTGCCTAGCGGCCCGCAGTCTGACCCATGTGAAGGCGGGCTGCATCATGTGTGGATACCTGAAACTGCTCCCCATGTTCCTTATGGTGTTCCCCGGAATGATCAGCCGCGTACTCTTCCCAGGTGAGTTCCCAAATATGCCATCATAGGATTGACACAGAGTTGAGTGGAGAATCAACAGGGAAACAAGCACACAGCAAAACAACTAAATTAAAGACAGTTTGTTACACTTTCTCTTTTACCCTGAAGATGTATGAGTGTGTGTGTGTAGTGTTCCCTCTCTATTCCTCCTGTCATTATGGGCTCCATGGTTACAGAGCCTGTCTTCTCTCTGACAGATGAGGTGGGTTGTGTGGTGCCAGAAGTGTGTCAGCAGGTGTGTGGGACGGAGGTGGGCTGCTCCAACATTGCCTACCCCAAACTGGTGGTCTCTGTCATGCCAAATGGTGAGAAGTCTCTCTCCTCTGCTGAACTAGTTGCTCAGATCTGGGTGAAACGGTTACTGTATTATGATTTTTTTTACACACAATTTACTGCGTGCAGATGGCTACCATGGTTTTATCTCTCCCATCATCTTACCTTGGTCTTCCTCCCCCCTCCTCTCTCTCTCCCCACTCCTCTCTCCCAGGTCTGAGGGGCCTGATGCTGGCGGTCATGCTGGCGGCCCTGATGAGCTCCCTGGCTTCCATCTTCAACAGCAGCAGTACCCTGTTCACCATGGACATCTGGACCCGCCTCAGACCACAGGCCAGAGAGAGCGAGCTCATGGTCGTTGGCAGGTCTGCACCTGCTTTCACTTGGTTTACATAGAAAAACTTGGTTTAGGTAGAAAAGTTCAGCTGTCCCAGACCATTTGCTGGAGTAGGTCAATATAATGTATGATCCTATAAAATGGCTGCCTCTCACTTACTCCGTCTCTCCCTCTCAGAGTGTGGGTCCTTGTCATCGTAGCCGTCAGTATCTGTTGGATCCCTGTGGTCCAGGCGGCCCAGAGCGGTCAGCTGTTTGACTACATCCAATCAGTGACCAGCTACCTGGCCCCGCCCATCGCCTCAGTCTTCTTCCTGGCTGTGTTTGTGAAGAGGGTCAATGAGCAGGTGAGGTCAGAGGGTGTGTTGTGTTCTAGTTACATTGTTGTGAGAGAACATAGTTGAGAGAGGACATACGGAAAGCATTGGCGATGTAACCTATGAATGTGAGAGACATCTGGGCCCGTATTCACAAGGCATCTCAAGGTAGGACTGCCGATCTAGGATCAGGCCCCCCTGTTCATATAACCTTATTCATTATGATCTAAAATGCAAAACTGATTCTAGATCAGCACTCCTACTCTGAGACTCTTTGTGAATACAGGCCCAGACATATACCACTGGATGAACTTTTCCTTCTTTGTTTACTTTGGTACTAAATTTACATTTCTTTCAGGGGGCGTTTTGGGGCCTGATGGGGGGCCTAGCTATGGGGCTATGCCGTATGGGGCCAGAGTTTTGGTTTGGCTCAGGCAGCTGCCTGTTCCCCTCAGACTGCCCCACTCTGGTGTGTGGGGTCCATTACCTCTACTTCGCTGTGCTCCTCTTCTTCTGCACCTCCATCCTGGTGCTGCTTGTCAGCTACTGTTCACCAGCCATAGAAGACAAACATGTGAGTGCTCATAGGCAGAATGGACAGTGTGCCTCAGTCTGTTTTATCAAATGCCAGCATCCATTAGATATTATTAATGCAGGGGAATCTTACCCACTATAATGAGAACTTACTATAAACTCAGAGATCAATAAACCTATGGTGGTATGCATCTCCCCATCTAATGCTCTGAGTGATTTCTGATAGAACTGAACTTCTCTTCTCCTAGCTCCACCGTCTTGTGTTCAGCCTCCGCCACTCCAAGGAAGAGAGGGATGACCTTGATTGGAAGCAGGAAGTGAAGGGGAGGATAGCACGCAGGGAGGCAGAGGAGAAAAGCAGAGACAAGTCTGAGGACAGCCCAGGTATGAGAGAAACATACAGTACCAGTCAAGGGTTTCTCTTAATTTTTTACATTGTAGAATAATAGTGAAGACATCAAAACTATGAAATAACACATATGGAATCATGTAGTAACCAAAAGTGTTAAACAAATCAAAATATATTTTATGAGGTTCTTCAAAGTAGCCACCCTTTACCTTGACAGCTTTGCACACTCTTGGCATTCTCTCAACCAGCTTCATGAGGTAGTCACCTGGAATGCATTTCAATTAACAGGTGTGCCTTGTTAAAAGTTAATTTGTGGAATTTATTTTCTTCTTAATGCGTTTGAGCCAATCAGTTGTGTTGTGACAAGGTAGAGGTGGTATACAGAAGATAGCCCTATTTGGTAAAAGAACAAGTCCATATTATGGCAAGAACAGCTCAAATAAGCAAAGAGAAACGACAGTCCATCACTACTTTAAGACATGAAGGTCAGTCAATCCGGAAAATTCAAGAACTTTGATGGTTTTTGCACTGCACTTGAAGAAGCTATCAAGCGCTATGATGAAACTGGCTCTCATGAGGACCGCCACAGGAAAGGAATACCCAGAGTTACCTCTGCTGCAGAGGATAAGTTAGAGTTAACTGCACCTCAGGTTGCAGCCCAAATAAATGCTTCACAGAGTTCAAGTAACAGACACATCTCAACATTAACTGTTCAGAGGAGACCGCGTGAATCAGGCCTTCATGGTCAAATTGCTGCAAAGAAACCACTACTAAAGGACACCATTAAGAAGAAGAGACTTGCTTGGGCCAAGAAACAAGAGCAATGGACATTAGACCGGTGGAAAAATGTCCATTGGTCTGAGTCCAAATTGGAGATTTTTGTTCCAACCGCCGTGTCTTTGTGAGACGCAGAGTAGGTGAACGGATGATCTCTGCATGTGTGGTTCCCACCGTGAAACATGGAGGTGGTGTGGAGCTGCTTTGCTGGTGACACTGTCTGATTTATTTAGAATTGAAGGCACACTTAACCAGCATGGCTACCACAGCATTCTGCAGCGATACGCCATCCCATCTGGTTTGCGCTTAGTGGGACTATCATTTGTTTTTCAACAGGACAACGACCCAAAACACACCTCCAGGCTGTGTAAGGGCTATTTGACCAAGGAGAGTGATGGAGTGCTGCATCACCCGACCTCAACCCAATTGAGATGGTTTCGGATGAGTTGGACCGCAGAGTGAAGGAAAAGCAGCCAACAAGTGCTCAGCATTTGTGGGAACTCCTTCAAGACTTTTGGAAAAGCATTCCTCATGATGCTGGTTGAGAGAATGCCAAGAGTGTGCAAACCGGTTAAGGCAAAGGGTGGCTACTTTGAAGAATCTCAAATATAAAATATATTTTGATTTGTTTAACACTTTTTTGGTTACTACATGATTCCATATGTGTTATTTCATAGTGATGTCTTCACTATTATTCTACAATGTAGAAAATAGTAAAAATAAAGAAAAACCCTGGAATGAGTAAGTGTGTCCAAACTTTTGACTGGTACTGTACTTGCACTTTGGTGTCACCTCCCCCCACCACTACACACACACGGCGCAGTCGAGCGGATCAAATCCATGATGCATTGTGGGTCAATTGTGACTGACTGATCTACGAATAATGAGTAGTTATTTATTATGCAAGGTGATTTGTAGATCAGTCAGTCTTGACTTGCCTGCAAAGTCAGCTGCAATGTCTAACAAGCCCATAATCTTGTTTTGATTTCTTTCCTTTGTTAGTGGATGCTGAAGAACCCAAATCTGGTATCTGTCGTCTCCTTGGCTGGTTCTGTGGCGTCAGCGGCTCTCAGGCCCCAGAGCTCACAGAGGAGGAGGTTACTGAGGCGTCCAAAGAGCTGCCTGACATCAGTGAGGAGCCCTTCTGGAAGCATGTTGTTGATGCTAATGCCCTGGTTATGATGGCCGTGGCAGTCTTCCTGTGGGGTTACTATGCATGAGGAGGCTAGTAAAACGATAATGTGACCATTGCTAATTGCACTTTCGGTCATTCTTACTAGATTCTGAATTAAACCAAAAGTGTATGTCATTCGATGTACAAACATCTATTCATGAAAAATAAAGTTGTCCTGTGTAGCCCTTTTACTTGTCGCTTTCTAGTAATATTATCATTATGAAATTGGTTATGATAAACAATAATCCACACTCCTTTGCTAAACCTTTACCTTAACATACACATCTCTCCCCTCTAGTGGCCATATAATGCCATTGCATATATCAAGCGTCACCATCTTGCATCAACTTGAGTCATGTGGAGGACAAATGGTTTCAAATCTATAAATAAGCAAAAGTAAATCAATATCACCAACATTGCAATATTATCAATATATTTTCAATTAGGACTACACTGTAGCAACTTCTCTAAATACAGTGAGGGGAAAAAAGTATTTGATCCCCTGCTGATTTTGTACATTTGCCCACTGACAAAGACATGATCAGTCTATAATTTTAATGGTAGGTTTATTTGAACAGTGAGAGACAGAATAACAACAAAAAAATCCAGAAAAATGCATGTCAAAAATGTTTTAAATTGATTTGCATTTTAATGAGGGAAATAAGTGTAAGACCCCTCTGCAAAATATGACTTAGTACTTGGTGGCAAAACCCTTGTTGGTAATCACAGAGGTCAGACGTTTCTTGTAGTTGGCCACCAGGTTTGCACACATCTCAGGAGGGATTTTGTCTCACTCCTCTTTGCAGAACTTCTTCAAGTCATTAAACTCAAACCTTCAGCACCCTCCACATATTTTCTATGGGATTAAGGTCTGGAGACTGGCTAGGCCACTCCAGGACCTTAATGTGCTTCTTCTTGAGCCACTCCTTTGTTGCCTTGGCCGTGTGTTTTGGGTCATTGTCATGCTGGAATACCCATCCACGACCCATTTTCAATGCCCTGGCTGAGGGAAGGAGGTTCTCACCCAGGATTTGACGGTACATGGCCCCGTCCATCCTCCCTTTGATGCGGTGAAGTTGTCCTGTCCCCTTAGCAGAAAAACACCCCCAAAGCATAATGTTTCCACCTCCATGTTTGACGGTGGGGATGGTGTTCTTTGGGTCATAGGCAGCATTCCTCCTCCAAACACGGCGAGTTGAGTTGATGCCAAAGAGCTCGATTTTGGTCTCATCTGACCACAACACTTTCACCCAGTTCTCCTCTGAATCATTCAGATGTTCATTGGCAAACTTCAGACGGGCATGTATATGTGCTTTCTTGAGCAGGGGGACCTTGCGGGCGCTGCAGGATTTCAGTCCTTCACGGTGTAGTGTGTTACCAATTGTTTTCTTGGTGACTATGGTCCCAGCTGCCTTGAGATCATTGACAAGATCCTCCCGTGTAGTTCTGGGCTGATTCCTCACCGTTCTCATGATCATTGCAACTCCACGAGGTGAGATCTTGCATGGAGCCCCAGGCCGAGGGAGATTGACAGTTATTTTGTGTTTCTTCCATTTGCGAATAATCACACCAACTGTTGTCACCTTCTCACCAAGCTGCTTGGCGATGGTCTTGTAGCCCATTCCAGCCTTGTGTAGGTCTACAATCTTGTCCCTGACATCCTTGGAGAGCTCTTTGGTCTTGGCCATGGTGGAGAGTTTGGAATCTGATTGATTGATTGATTCTGTGGACAGGTGTCTTTTATACAGGTAACAAACTGAGATTAGGAGCACTCCCTTTAAGAGTGTGCTTCTAATCTCAGCTCGTTACCTGTATAAAAAGACACCTGGGAGCCAGAAATCTTTCTGATTGAGAGGGGGTCAAATACTTATTTCCCTCATTAAAATGCAAATCAATTTATAACATTTTTGACATGCATTTTTCTGGATTTTTTTGTTGTTATTCTGTCTCTCACTGTTCAAATAAACCTACCATTAAAATTATAGACTGATCATTTCTTTGTCAGTGGGAAAACGTACAAAATCAGCAGGGGATCAAATACTTTTTTCCCCTCACTGTAAGCAGAAGATACCTACACAAGTCATCATGCAGAAACAAACGTGTTAGGGGGCATATATTCCAGTTTTAATAGTTTGTTTATTTGAGAAGCACATATTCCCATTAGCATTGTACAACTGAAACCTACAGTGGTCTCCCCTACCCAGTCAGATGGGTCAAGTGAACAGAGTTCGCTATACTGTATTTGTCAAGGTCTTGCAGATTTAGGGAGTGTGAGAGGGACCAATGGGGTTAAGGCTGTAGAGAGTTCTATGGTCCGTGTTTCTTTTCACCCACATTGAAGCAAACGACGGCTTTGGCAAAGACTGCCCTCTGCCGACTAGCAGGGAGTTTGGACTGGGGGTTAGTGGGGAGGGAGGGGCTAAAAAATAAAGAGTTGAAGGGAGGGGGAACAGTCCTCAAAAAACAGGAAAGAACAGCAAACATTCGCTCACACAAAAATGATAACAAGCAGTCAAAACCTTTGTACAAAGTGACATCAGGCCTTTGCAAAGTGACATCAAATTGCCTTCTCCTGCCCCCACACCACTGTTAGTCTCATTCATTAAAGGCCCAGTGCAGTCAAAAACGTGATTTTCCTGTGTTTTATATACATTTTCACACTATGAGGTTGGAATTATACTGTGAAATTGTGAAAATGCGAGATAATGCCCTTTTAGTGTAAGAGCTGTTTGAAAACACCGCCTGAAATTTCAGCCCGTTTTGGTGGGATGAATTTTTGGCCTGCCTGGTGACATCACCAGGTAGTACATTAGTTAATAGATCAATAAGAAAGAGGGTTCCAAACCTCTCTACCAATAACAGCTAGTTTTCAGTTTTCCCCTCCCCAATCAGACCAGTCCCAGACAGTCCTAGCAAAAATTGTTGCTTGAGAAATTGCTCTTTGCTAAGATGCCATTTTTGTTTATTTTTTACCATTTTAATTGAACACAATCACAGTAAGGTACTTAATAGTTAACACAGAAATGATTTGATAGTGAGATAAAAACAGCTGCAATGGACCTTTAAACTTTCACAGACTCCCTCTGTGAGCCAGCCAGTCAGTCCTCAGTGGCTGGCCCTCTGGTCAGTAAGGTTGGGGTCAGCTCTAGCACTGACAGCATGGCTAGGATGCGACTGTCAGTTGACCAATAGGCAGAAACGTTGAGCATCAGGCCCCATGCAGCACACGGAGCACCATACCATACCACCAGTATGGGCCCACTCATCATGAGTTCAGTTTTCACATGTACTATCAACCGAGTAGGGAGCTAGTCAACTGCTATGAACTCAAAACAAGGTGATAGCGAGCAGGAGAGAGAGCTGACAACACAGGAGAGGACCCCAACCCTGGTCTTTAGTGTGCCACCAGGGGACAACACTGTTCTTTACTGTGCCACCAGGGGGCAGTGGGGTCTAGAGGGAGTAAGAGGGGTGCTGGGACCTGGGGAGGGCCCCTTTACCTCCCGTCCTCCCTCTTAGCGCGGGTCTGCACCAGCTCACAGGGCTGCAGTACCCAGTTGTTGTCATGCAGCCCCACGCGGCAGCCCGGTGTGTCCTTGTCCGTGCGCCGGCAGCACATCCAATAGGAGCGTCCATAAGGCAGGTCGTGGTGGTAAGGTTTGGGGTGCCAGCGGCAGAGCGACACGTCACCCCGTTCATACTGCCGTTTGCACTGCTTGCAGGGGTCGTCGCGGTACAGCGGGTCCTGGTTCCAGCGTGAGTCGGTGGCGGGCACACCGTACGTCTCAATCAGAACCTTGAAGTCGTAGCAGGTGCACTTGAGGGCGGCCAGCGAGCGGGTGGGCAGGTAGCTGAAGATGTTGACCATGATGTGGTCGGGCAGCAGCAGCATGTACTGACGAGGCTCCAGCAGCCGCTGGATCTGGAAGCGGATCTCCAGGAAGTCGTGAGAGACATGGCGGTAGAGACGGCACAGGGAGGGGTCAGAGCAGTCCTCCACGCCGGCCAGGGGGGAGTCCGGCCGGTCAGCAGCATCCCCAGCAGGACCGTTGTTATTGGCGCAGTCCAAAGAGCACATTCCACTGCTGCTGCCGGTGCCACTGTCCTCGTCAGACCCTCTCTGGGGCTGCAGGAAGAACAGCTGGCCTGGAGGGGGGTCCTCTGAGCTGTCGGCCCCACTGGGCATGGCGAAACACACCGTCTCCTCTTGCACATTCTCTGTGCTGTCCTTGCCATAGAACACACACTGGTCTACAGCACCCGTGACCACCACCTCCACGTGGAAGCCAGTCACCCTCTCCCGGGCCACAGGCACCTTCTCCCCAGAGCCAAGCTCCTGGCTGTGGTCAGGGCTGCTGGAGGCTGGCCGGTCCGTATGGCCCTCCCCATGGGGGTCAGCTTTTGGAGAGCCGGCCAGCAGGAGGCTGGGGTCCCGTGACGAGGGGCTGACCAGCTGGTAGAGATCACAGGTGATCTTCTCTTTGGCCCGGGCCCCCGCCTGGCCCCCTCCTCCCCCACAGCTCATGAACATGCAGCGGGGCCGGCCTGCGGGCTCTGACTGCGAGCGAGGATCCAGGCTGGACACCCGGAAGGCAATCCTCACTTCGCCTCGGCCGTGGGTGGGCCCAGCGCTGCCAGAGTCCCCGACCCGCTCCCTCTCCCTGGGGGAGTCCAGGCCCGACGCGGGCCTCAGTGTGTTCTCCAGGAGCTGATGCTGGGACTCAAAATGGGCTACGGCCTGAGCCACACGCCGCGACTCCTCCTCCTCCTCCTCCTCCTCCTCCTCCAGGGCACTGTGCGGGGGGTCAGGGCTCTCTGATAGGAACACCATGGGGCTGGGGTCGGAGACTGTGCCCCGCAGTAGTGTGTGCTCGGGGTGTTCTGGGGCAGTCTGTCCCTGGGCCACCATGCCCTGCAGGGCCATGGCTGTACGCTGCTCCACCAGGGCCACCATCTCAGCCACGGACAGCAGGTCAGTCTCGCTCACGCCGGGGATGTCCTCTGGGGTGGAGGCTTCTGGGGGCGGGGGGCGGGGATAATGTTGGTCTGGGCCCGGGCGGGGGGGTCGTAGGAGGAGCAGCGCCGCCTGCGCTTGGCCTTAGTGCAGTCCGTGGCCCAGTTCCCTTTCACCTTTATGGCGCTGGGTCGAGGCAGGCCCACCCCACTGAACTGGTGGGCCACAAAGAACGCAATCTTCTCCTTGGTGTTGCCCGGCTTGATGACGTACCAGGTGTCCAGCAGCACCCTCCCATCCTCCATCTGAGTGGTGCCGGGAGGGGTGGGGATGGAGGGGGCCTGCAGTGCCGAGGCCGGGTTGGCGTCTGGGGGAGTGTTCTCGGAGCCGGCATCCTCCTCCTGGCCATCCACGCCTCCCCCGGCCTCCAGCGACTTGCGCCCCGCAGTGTCAGCCTTGCAGAGGGAGGGGGCTACCCCACTGCCCCCGGTACCCGTGCTTCGGGGCTTGTTCTGGGAGTAGGTGCCAAAGGGGCGTGGGCACCACAGTCGGATGTGGGAGAAGGTGTCTCGGTCCATCACGGGCCGGAGGGAAGCATATCGGCGGCGTCTAGGCTGGGCATCTGCTGTGCACCATGCCACTCATTCTCTCTGTGCAAGCCAGCAGGCACCGCCACGGGAAGAGGGCATACAATCTGTAGGGAGAAAGAGAGGAGTTAGAGAGCAGTATTACAACATTCACCATCATAGGTAATCTAGCTGGGGGAGACAAACATGAGTAACATCATGTCATCAAATTTAATTACATTACACATCTCCTAGAAATCTAATCTATTTCACCTTCTAGCCGTTCATTACACCAAGAGCACAGCAAATGATAGGCAAATCAGCTTCTAGCCTCTTGGCAGTTCAGAAAACAAGTCGCAGTGCACAAGGAAGTCAGGAAGACTCATGCTTTCAGACAGCCTCAACAGCTAAACTCAGTCGTTACATATGCTCACTGTAATTTCAATTATCTCGCATTGAACATTTTCAATCTAATTAAAGGCTTCCATTTCGGGGCCTTGTGTCTGGGGCAGAAGAAAGGAGCAATAAAGGAGGGGATGAGGGGAGGAATAAAACAGCAAATGGATTCCCATCCTGACGCTTCAAAGAGGACCTGCCTAATAGGAGTCGAGGAAGAACAAGGAAGGCATATATGCCTAGCCTATTTTTACAAGGGGAGAGTAGTGGAATGGATGTTGCCTGCCAGGCAGAGTCTAAAGGACCTTGGCTGCGGCCTGCAGGAAAACCGTTTACCCAGGGTGCCCGTGCCATTTCATGTTACCCTGCCAAAAATGTGGCACTGGGTGCTTAAGAGGAACAAGTGGCACAAGACTGTTTCAACAAGACCTTTAGACCTCTATGATGATACATGTGTCTGTTTTTCTTAATATGTTTGGTAACTTTGCATATTTTATGTGTTTGATGTATTTATGCAGGGCTCATCTGTAAAATAGACCCTAGTTTGACTCCCCTGTCAAAATAAGAAGGTACAAAAATAAAAATACATCACACGCTGATTCAGAAGCAACCACTATGGAAGGAAGGGTGTAAGAGACTCACTGGACCAAATATTTCACCTTCTAGCCGTTCATTACACCAAGAGCACAGCAAATGATAGGCAAATCAGCTTCTAGCCTCTTGGCAGTTCAGAAACCAAGTCGCAGTGAAAAAGGATGTCAGGAAGACTCGTGTGTGTGTGTGTGTGTGTGTGTGTGTGACAGCAACGGGTGTGGCTGAAATCCACTAATGTGAAGAGGTGTCCACATACTTTAATGCGTGTGTGTGATATATATCTCACACACACACATAAAAGTATGTGGACACCTCTTCACATTAGTGGATTTGGCCATTTCAGCCACACCCGTTGCTGACAGATGTATAAAATCAAACACACAGCCATGCAATCTCCGTAGACAAACATTGGCAGTAGAATGGCCTTACTGAAGAGCTCAGTGACTTTCAACGTGGCAGTCATAGGATGCCACCTTTCCAACAAGTCAGTTTGTAAAATGTCTGCCCTGCTAGAGCTGCCTCGGTCAACTGTAAGTGCTGTTATTGTGAAGTGGAAACGTCTAGGCGCTCAGCCGCGAAGTGGTAGGCCACACAAGCTCACTGAACGGGACCTCCGAGTGCTGAAGCGCATAAAAAACATCTGTCTTCGGTTGCAACACTCACTACCGAGTTCCAAACTGCCTCTGGAAGCAGCGTCGGCACAAGAACTGTTTGTTGGGAGCAGCACACAAGCCTAAGATCACCATATGCAATGCCAACGTCTCGCCGCCATTGGACTTTGGAGCTGTGGAAACGCATTCCCTGGAGTGATGAATCTCGCTTCACCATCTGGCAGTCTGACGGACGGATCTGGGTTTGGCAGATGCCAGGAGAACGCTACCTGCCCCAATGCATAGTGCCAACTGTAAAGTTTGGTGTAGGATGAATAATGGTCTGGGGCTGTTTATGGTTTGGGCTAGGCCCCTTAGTTCCAGTGAAGGGAAATCTTAACGCTACAGCATAAAATGACATTCTAGACTATTCTGTGCTTCCAGCTTTAGGGCAACAGTTTTGTGCCCCCGTGCACAAAGCGAGGTCCATACAGAAATGGTTTGTCGAGATTGGTGTGGAAGAACTTGACTGGTCTGCATAGAGCTCTGACTTCAACCCCATCAAACACCTTTGAGATGAATTGGAACGCCGACTGCGAGCCAGGCCTAATCGCCCAACATCAGTGTCCGAGCTCACTAATGCTCGTGGCTGAATGGAAGCAAGTCCCCGCAGCAATGTTCCAACATCTAGTGGAAAGCCTTCCAGAAGAGTGGAGGCTGTCATAGCGACAAAGGGGGGACACCAAAGGGTTTTGCCACCAAGTACTAAGTCATGTTTTGCAGAGGGGTCAAATACTTATTTCCCTCATTAAAATGCAAATCAATTTATAACACTTTTGACATGTGTTTTTCTGGATTTTGTTGTTGTTATTCTGTCTCTCACTGTTCAAATAAACCTACCATTAAAATTATAGACTGATCATGTCTTTGTCAGTGGGCAAACGTACAAAATCAGCAGGGGATCAAATACTTTTTTCCCTCACTGTATATATATATATATATATATATATATATATATATATATATATATATATATATATATATATATATATATATATATATATACACACACATATACATACACACATATATACATATATATATACACACACACAGTGGGGGAAAAAAGTATTTAGTCAGCCACCAATTGTGCAAGTTCTCCCACTTAAAAAGATGTGAGAGGCCTGTAATTTTCATCATAGGTACACGTCAACTATGACAGACAAAATGAGGGAAAAAAATACAAAAAATCACATTGTAGGATTTTTAATGAATTTATTTGCAAATTATGGTGGAAAATAAGTATTTGGTCAATAACAAAAGTTTCTCAATACTTTGTTATATACCCTTTGTTGGCAATGACACAGGTCAAACGTTTTCTGTAAGTATTCACAAGGTTTTCACACACTGTTGCTGGTATTTTGGCCCATTCCTCCATGCAGATATCCTCTAGAGCAGTGATGTTTTGGGGCTGTCGCTGGGCAACACGGACTTTCAACTCCCTCCAAAGATTTTCTATGGGGTTGAGATCTGGAGACTGGCTAGGCCACCCCAGGACCTTGAAATGCTTCTTACGAAGCCACTCCTTCGTTGCCCGGGCGGTGTGTTTGGGATCATTGTCATGCTGAAAAGACCCAGCCACGTTTCATCTTCAATGCCCTTGCTGATGGAAGGAGGTTTTCACTCAAAATCTCACGATACATGGCCCCATTCATTCTTTCCTTTACACGGATCAGTCGTCCTGGTCCCTTTGCAGAAAAACAGCCCCAAAGCATGATGTTTCCACCCCCATGCTTCACAGTAGGTATGGTGTTCTTTGGATGCAACTCAGCATTCTTTGTCCTCCAAACACAACGAGTTGAGTTTTTACCAAAAAGTTATATTTTGGTTTCATCTGACCATATGACATTCTCCCAATCCTCTTCTGGATCATCCAAATGCACTCTAGCAAACTTCAGACGGGCCTGGACATGTACTGGCTTAAGCAGGGGGACATGTCTGGCACTGCAGGATTTGAGTCCCTGGCGGCGTAATGTGTTACTGATGGTAGGCTTTGTTACTTTGGTCCCAGCTCTCTGCAGGTCATTCACTAGGTCCCCCCGTGTGGTTCTGGGATTTTTGCTCACCGTTCTTGTGATCATTTTGACCCCACGGGGTGAGATCTTGCGTGGAGCCCCAGATCGAGGGAGATTATCAGTGGTCTTGTATGTCTTCCATTTCCTAATAATTGCTCCCACAGTTGATTTCTTCAAACCAAACTGCTTACCTATTGCAGATTCAGTCTTCCCAGCCTGGTGCAGGTCTACAATTTTGTTTCTGGTGTCCTTTGACAGCTCTTTGGTCTTGGCCATAGTGGAGTTTGGAGAGTTTTGGACAGGTATTTTATACTGATAACAAGTTCAAACAGGTGCCATTAATACAGGTAACGAGTGGAGGACAGAGGAGCCTCTTAAAGAAGAAGTTACAGGTCTGTGAGAGACAGAAATCTTGCTTGTTTGTAGGTGACCAAATATTTATTTTCCACCATAATTTGCAAATAAATTCATTAAAAATCCTACAATGTGATTTTCTGGATTTTTTTTCCTCAATTTGTCTGTCATAGTTGTCGTGTACCTATGATGAAAATTACAGGCCTCTCTCATCTTTTTAAGTGGGAGAACTTGCACAATTGGTGGCTGACTAAATAATTTTTTCCCCCCCACTGTATATATACAGTTGAAGTCGGAAGTTTACATACACTTAGGTTGGAGTCATTAAAACTTGTTTTTCAACTACTCCACACATTTCTTGTTAACAAACTATAGTTTTGGCAAGTCGGTTAGGACATCTACTTTGTGCATGACACAAGTAATTTTTACAACAATTGTTTAAAGACAGATTATTTCACTTATAATTCACTGTATCATAATTCCAGTGGGTCAGAAGTTTACATACACTAAGTTGACTGTGCCTTTAAACAGCTTGGAAAATTCCAGAAAATGATGTCATGGCTTTAGAAGCTTCTGATAGGCTAATTGACATCATTTGAGTCAATTGGAGGTGTCCCTGTGGATGTATTTCAAGGCCTACCTTCAAAAGAAATCAGCCAAGACCTCAGAAAACAAATTGTAGACCTCCACAAGTCTGGTTCATCCTTGGGAGCAATTTCCAAACGCCTGAAGGTACCACGTTCATCTGTACAAACAAAAGTACGCAAGTATAAACACCATGGGACCACGCAGCCATCATAGCGCTCAGGAAGGAGACGTGTTCTGTCTCCTAGAGATGAACGTACTTTGGTGCGAAAAGTGCAAATCAATCTCAGAACAACAGCAAAGGACCTTGTGAAGATGCTGGAGGAAACAGGTACAAAAGTATCTATATCCACAGTAAAACGAGTCCTATATCGACATAACCTGAAAGGCCGCTCAGCAAGGAAGAAGCCACTACTCCAAAACCGCCATAGCAAAGCCAGACCACGGTTTGCAACTGCACATGGGGACAAAGATTGTACTTTTTTTTTTTTAGAAATGTCCTCTGGTCTGATGAAACAAAAATAGAACTGTTTGGTCATAATGACCGTTGTTACGTTTGGAGGAAAAAGGGGGATGCTTGCCAGCCGAAGAACACCATCCCAACCGTGAAGCACGGGGGTGGCAGCATCATGCTGTGGGGGTGCTTTGCTGCAGGAGGGACTGGTGCACTTCACTAAATAGATGGCATCATGAGGAAGGAAAATTATGTGGATATATTGAAGCAACATCTCAAGACATCATTTTACATTTTAGTCATTTAGCAGACGCTCTTATCCAGAGCGACTTACAGTTAGTGAGTGCATACATTTTTTCATACTGGCCCCCAGTGGGAAACGAACCCACAACCCTG
The DNA here is from genome assembly GCF_020615455.1 of Coregonus clupeaformis. Taxonomy (NCBI): domain Eukaryota; kingdom Metazoa; phylum Chordata; class Actinopteri; order Salmoniformes; family Salmonidae; genus Coregonus; species Coregonus clupeaformis. The sequence continues at coordinate 18,034,762 of NC_059196.1, read as the reverse complement.
GCGTTGCAAGCGCCATGCTCTACCAACTGAGCTACAGGGGACATCAGTCAGGAAGTTAAAGCTTGGTCGCAAATGGGTCTTCCAAATGGACAATGACCCAAGCATACTTCCAAAGTTGTGGCAAAATGGCTTAAGGACAACAAAGTCAAGGTATGGGAGTGGCCATCTCAAAGCCCTTATACAATGTAGAAAATAGTAAAAATAAAGAAAAACCCTTGAATGAGTATGTGTCCAAACTTTTGACTGGTACTCTGTGTGTGTATTATATATATATATATATATATATATATATATATATATATATATATATATATATATATATATATATATACATATATACATCGTAAAAAAGACTGAACAAGCCCCACTCTTTCCATCCTGTGATCCCAAACAAGTTGAGCCAGACAGCACTAGTGTAACACTATAGTTTGGCCCCTGAGGTGACTCTTACCAGCCAAACTAGTCTATCTATACTAGTCTATCTATACCTGCCTATATCTACTCTATCTATACTAGCCAGTTGAAAGCATGATCATGTGAAATGTGTACCTTCGGCTGAAGAGGAATGTCTCCACTGACTAGTCTGCTACCCAGGCTGTTTGTGTACGTCAGAGGCCAGAACTACTCCTGGGTTGGTTAAGGGCTGAATAATCACACAGCTCCAGCTAAGGGCCTGCAGATTACTCCATGTATGAAGTACATCCCAGGGCCACCACCCCAACCATAAAAAGATTAGATGGCGTAACGGGGACAGTGAGTGTCAGTCCGTTTATCCATCTTCGTGACAAAAATGGGCACTTCCTGAGGCAGTGAGTGGCAGCCAGTGAGTGATTGAATGGCTCCAGTCAGATTCCCTCTCTATTGACCAGTATCTATTATTCAGAGCCAGCCCACTAACAGTGCTTCAGAAGATGGAGAGATGGAAGCGGGCGGCGGGGGCAGTCGCACTACCAGTCATCCAGATGCTGGATTCAGTGGCTATAATCCATGCTGCAGTCTTCGTTGTCAATAAATAGGCTATCCCACGGTTTCCCCTGCAATTTAATTAGGAAGTAAGGTGGCTGATGACCAGGTGGTAGTAAAATGCTACAATGGTAATAAATGGCATGCAGTATGCGGTTCTAGGTTCTTATGACTGGCCTAGTAGCCTATAGGCTAGCTGTTCTACACTTGTCTCCATACCAGCTGAAACAAAGCTGAACTCCGCAGGGAGACACCATCAAATACAAGCAGTATGTTTAAAGACATCTATACTGGCTTAATATAAAAGGTAATGAGAAATAGCCTGAATGATGAAAAAGTACCCAAAAAATGAGTACATGAGACTAGTAGACCCTTCATTGTATTCGAGTGATATCCATGGACCAAAACATGGCCCAGATGTTGCCGAAAATCTGTATCCATGAAGACTTCATTCCCTGACAGCTGATAAAACCTCTGCAATGAAAATGCAGTTTTTTTCCTCTCATTTGAAACAATTCCTGCAAATTAAGGCTGGTTTTAAGCTTTTTGCATAATCCTCCAAATCCTGTCCATGCCCAGCAGCATTACAGAAATCGCTGAGTGCCGTTCCAGAGGCTCGTCTCTCACTGGCTGCCCAAGTTGTCCGACCGCTGAACTACACACACCAATGCAGGAGGATTCATTCCTCCATCATGACCTCGGTCAAACAATCCAGGCTTTCTGCTGGAGCATATTCAGCAGGCTCAACATCATAACAGAATGCTCCAGATTTAACAGGAATGTATAGAAACAAAACATGGTTGTCTATTTGCCACATGACAGCCACAGAATACATTTCAATTCTAAAACTTGCGTTTCTATCTGGAGCATTCCGAAACATTGCGCCCACTAAAATACCACCGTTAGAATAGTCTCAGGAATTGAAGGAATGTTTAGCACTACACCATTCCTATTCTATCACAGAGAAAATGTAATATTGAGAAGACACAGCTTAGGCACACTAAACAGGGAAGGACCTTTCAAACAAAAAAACTATTGTTAAAAAAATAAATCTAATTCCAGGCTGTCCTCAGATAATTCAGACAGGTCCCTCATTCACCTCTAGCGCTATCCTCCCTCTCCCTTTCAGAGGCTTTGGGAATGGTGGACTATGCAGGGAGGCGATAAATTACTCCGGCCACTGGCCCTCGCCTTGGCTGCGCCTCAGGGACAATACAGCAGTAGCCCGGGCAGCAGGTGAGGCTGATGATGCTCGTCTACAAGAACAATGGACTCCACCCATCCCCGATAAAATGAACCCAGAGTGCCTTTGTCATGAGAGGGTCGGGCAGACAAGCTGCCTATAGTGTTTGGTCTGTCAGCTGTGCTTCTCTGGCAGTGAAGAGAACTGCAATGGATATATATGCACTCCTTTTCAACTATAGGTCATCATCAGGTTGTTTCTTTCCACCATTTGGCTTCAACCAAAAGAGTTAATCAACCCCCTTACTCAAATAGCCTTGGTTGTAACGGCCAGGACAGTGGTTGCCAAAATAGTGAATTGTTGTTTATCTGTAAACATTGAATACAAACCCTATCAATACAAAACTGATACACTGGCTATTCTGAGAGGATTTTCTGAGAGGATGGATGTTCCCTGGAACTTAACTATTGAATATAGACCTACATGAGAAGATGAATCATGAAGATGCCAAAGGCTTTACGTTTCAATGCCCCATTGCTCCACTATTTCCATACTGATTCTAAAGTACCAAAGATAAAAATGTATATGCCTAGTTCTCAGTTGAATAACAGATACCAGCTCACCAACAACATGTGCTTATCCTGTAGTTTGATTACTTATTTTGTCTTTGAGAAAAGAAGAGGGCATTACAATGTAAAAGGACCCTTGAGCACCAACAAGTTCATAGGACCATGTTAAATCAGGTGTCTAATGAAAGCTAAGTCTATATTTAAGAAATTAAAGGCATAAACATTTTTGAACTATTTTCTATCCTAAATATTAGGACTAAGCAAAGGCTTTGATTTCTACTCAAACAGATGGAAAGGGGCCTTAGAAAACATCTACCAGGAAAAGTCTTAAGGTATTAGAAATACATCAAAACACAATCATGTTGATGTGAAGACCCCTGCCAGCTAATATCAACATTTATATTTAGTTTGAGGAATGATTTGCCTTGTGTAAGTTCAAGAAACATTGCCCCGTGCCTTAATTCCATTACCAAAAACCTACATATCTTTAAGATATTTTCCAATTTCTCTCCCTCATGAGGGAGGATAATGAAAGCTTACAAAAGTAACAAGGTAGACTTACATATTAGTTACTGTTTTTACTCATATCTATTTGGTTATGAATTATTAAGTGATTAAAACGCTAAATTATTTTACCAAATTCGGAACAGAATTTCCCCAAAAAATCTGTAAGGGAATTACTGCAATGGCAAATCATAGTAGTCACAAACCACCGTTGGGTCACCTGCTACAGTCCTCCCTTCCACAACTCATAACGGTTTTCTTTCTCTTTCTGTTGTCTGGTGGTCAAAGCAAGTGTTAAAACAGCCTGGACAACCCCTCTCCCTCTCTCCCTCCAGTTAATGTCACCTCTCCCGGCTACTTACTGACACCTACCCATGAGCCCCGCTCTTTCCATTTACTGTAACCAGCTTCCTTACCCACTGAGCACCGACCGACACCGGACGTTGAAAAGTCCCCCCTGGCCTTGATTTCAACATCCACAGATGTTGATTTATGGTCCGGTCCAGACCGGCCTTGATTTGGCCCAAACAGACGTCCATGATAGGACCAAATCTGAACCAATGTTTCACAAGTTTGGAGAGCATAGCACAGTACAGCACAGTAGTGTACAGTAAAAAAAAAAAAAATGTTGAGTACAGTATAGTTCAGTACAGCACAGTAGAAGAGTTCAGTTCAGTACACAGTAAAGCACACTAGAGTTGAGTACACTAACGTACTGAACTACACTGAGTACACAAAACATTAAGAACACCTGCTCTTTCCATGACAGACTGACCAAGTGAAAGCTATGATCCCTTGATGTCACTTGTTAAATCCACTTCAATCAGTGAAGGGGAGGAGACAGGTTAAATAAGTTTTTTTAAGCCTTGAGACATGGATTGTGTATGTGTGCCATTCAGAGGGTGAATGGGCAAGACAAAAGATTTAAGTGCCTTTGAACGGGGTATGGAAGTAGGTGCCAGGCGCACCGGTTTGTGTCAAGAACTGCAACGCTGCTGGGTTTTTCAAGCTCAACAGTTTCCTGTGTGTATCAAGAACGGTCCACCACCCAAAGGACATCCAGCCAACTCGACACAACTGTGGAAAACATTGGCGTTAACAAATGTGGAACGCTTTTGGCACCTTGTAGAGTCCATTCCCCAACAAATTGAGGCTGTTCTGATGGCAAAAAGGGGAAACATAGACGCCTATGACTGGTTCAGATTTGGTCCGGTCCAAACAAATTTGGTCTAGTTTGGGGGCGGAGCTCATTAAAATAGCCAGTGTGTAGAATAATACCCAAATTTGCAGAGGTCTATATTGCATATTTCTACATTTGTGTGCCTATTTAGGATACAACACCTTAATATCCATAATGATGCATTTATTTATGTGTAGTACAGATCAGGGACCCATGATGAAATTCCGTTACCGCAATTCTGTTACCAGCTGTAAATCCGCTTCACATACTGTAGTTCAATAACAAAAAGTGACTTTTGCTGACACCCCATTGTTTCTGCAGACATCTTTGAATCTTCATTCAGAGTATATATTTAACAGTGTTTGGAAAACGTGGTCACCTAGCCAATGCTAAATCAAGAAGCTGAGAAAAACAAAACAAAACAGACAGAGAAACGTTACAGCACTGAGGAAGTACAGGTGACATGGACTCTATAAACAAAGCACCTTCAGAATTGAAGGGAACACTTCCATTAGGTTGTAACTTACAGGTAGGTGGTCAACATTGGTAGCCATGATTAGCCAAACAGACTAACGTTAATTATTGACATGCTCATAGGTGTTTATTCAGTTGTCTAACACTGATCAAACAGTCAGTTGAAATGACCAAAAATGTCATACAAATTTAAGGATTGCTTAATCTAGCTAGTTAGGAATAGGACGAAACAGAAATCTTGCTGTATGGTTTAACCAGATGGTTTAGCAATTCTTATAACGTTAACTTAGTTAACCCCCTAGGTCCGCATTAATAATCCAAGGTGGTTAACTAGTTAACTAATGTTAGTTTACGTTAGGTTAGTTATCTGCTAATCACTTATGCTAACTAGCAACTATATGATGTGCAGGGCAAAATAAGTAAACGCTAACGTTAGCTGGCTAATGTTAGCTAGGTAACGTTAGCTATCAGAACTAGCTAGCTAGGTAACGTTAGCTAACCAACTTAATTTCCTATCTGCTAGTTTTAGTTTAACGTTACCATGTTAACATTAGCTGGCTAGCTAACTTAGCCCAAAAGGCCAACAACAATCTCGTTGTTACATTGTTACAAACACTCGCTAAGGCTCGGCTAACTGATAGGCACCACATTATATCTGTCTTTGACGAAAATAAAACGAGTTAGCCAACTACGTTAAGGGTTGTATGGTGTAACGTTGTGTGCTGGCTAGGCTAACACTAGTTAGCCAAACAAAATTGCAATGGAACCCATATTGTGTGTTGCTGGCTAACGACGTTGGCTAGCTTTGACCTGAATTTAAATGTAGCTAACGTAAAGTGTAATTGTTCATGTTTTCGTCATTTTACCTGTAGATCCGAAAGCTCTTGACCCGCAACACTGCCGATGACAGTACTAGCAAGCCCCCCCCCCCGTCCCCCGTCGTAGGACTGTTTTCCTCTCAACAACCGACCGAGCAATCAGATTGAGCAAGGATGGGGGTGCAGGTGACTCGGGTTATCTTTTACGTGTCCAAGTAGCTAGCTACAGTAGCTATCTGGCTGCAGAATACTTTCTAATATCACCCTAATGTTAATTTTCGACGCCTACTGTCCGTTTTTCGATTGTACACAATCTATCTGTACTGATCCTGAGCATGTTTCACACTCTTCCTCGTTCATCTAGCTACCTTTTTAGAACTGACACAGGCTGGCCTTTACGGTATGTTCTCTGAACAACCAAAATAATCGGAGTCAGAACATCGGTGGAAAGGAAGGCCATCTTGTTGACAGGCAGCTCCACAAGGCCCACAGCCAATAGCAAGGCAGAGTCGATGGTGTGCCCATATATGGCATATATGGCCCCACTCACCCCCCTTTTTTAGCTCTCACCGCTCCCCATCTCTCTCTCCCTCTCTCTCAATTCAATTCAATTCAAAGGGCATGGGAAACATGTTTACATTGTCAAAGCAAGTGAAATAGATAATAAACAAAAGTGAAATAAACAATCCAAAATAAACAGTAAACATTACACTCACACGTTTCAAAGAAATAGACACATCAAATGTCATATTATGGTTATGTACAGTGTTATAATGATGTGCAAATAGTTGAAGTACAAAAGGGAAAATAAATAAACATAAATGTGGGTTCTATTTACAATGGTGTTTGTTCTTCACTGGTTGACCTTTTCTTGTGGCAACAGGTCACAAATCTTGCTGCTGTGATTGCACACTGTTATTTCACCCAATAGATATGGGAGTTTATCAAAATTTGAAAAGAAATTGAATTCTTTATATATATAATATGTGTCTCTAATATGGTCATACATTTGGCAGGAGGTTAGGAAGTGCAGCTTAGTTTCCATCTCATTTTGTGGGCAGTGTGCACATAGCCTGTCTTCTCTTGAGAGCCAGGTCTGCCTACGGCGACCTTTCTCAATAGCAAGGCTATGCTCACTGAGTCTGTACATAGTCAAAGCTTTCCTTAATTTTGGGACAGTCACAGTGGTCAGCTATTCTCTCTCTCTCTCTCTCTCTCTCTCTCTCTCTCTCTCTCTCTCTCTCTCTCTCTCTCTCTCTCTCTCTCTCTCTCTCTCTCTCTCTCTCTCTCTCTCTCTCTCTCTCTCTCTCTCTCTCTCACACACACACACAATGCTGCCATAGTTTCAATTTACAGTCATCAGCATCCAATACAACATGCTAGCAAATTGCAATACAACGAATGCAAGCATCATAAGTTGCACCTGCTATTCACTTAGCAAAACAAGTTGACATGACATAAACACCTTGCTTAGCTCCCGGGTGAATTTGTAGGAGTCGGAGCACGCCGGAGTTTGGCTCTCCCACTCCGCGGTAGCTCAGGAATGGGCCCGACCCGTCAACAGAGTGATGATGTAGGCCACCCGGCCCTGCTCCGTCGGGAAGGAGGAGGGTTGTAGGCTGAATACCAGTGAACACTGGGTGAGGAATTCCCTGCAGCCCTCTGGATGTCCGTCATACCTCTCCGGAGGTGGTAGGCGGGGTTCCCGCGATGTCGCAGGCGAGACTGGAGACTCCAGAGACTCCCAGACTTTTCTCCCTGTCAGCGTTCAGTAAGCCCGCGCTGCGTGTCGGGCACATGCACTGGTGGATTCGGGGGCTGCGGGAAACCTGATGGACATGGGAATGACCCAAGGGTGGAGTGTTCTGTTACTCCCCCTCTCCGAGCCGGTTCCGGTCATGGGCCTGGACGGCCGGCTGTTGGGATCGGGCTTCATCAACCGGCGCATATTGCAGGGAGCCCGGGTCTAAATGTAATGTAAATGTCTTCACCAAGCTGGACTTACGTAATGCCTACAACCTGGTTAGGATATGGGAGGGGGACGAGTGGAAGACGGCTTTTAACACACCCAGTGGGCATTACAAGTACCAAGTCATGCCGTTCGGTCCAGCCAACGCATCTGCGGTGTTCCAGGCGTTGGTCAATGACGTGCTCCAGGACTTCCTCGACTACAGCGTCTTTGTGTATTTGGATGACATTCTAATATTGAACACCAGCAGCACATTCAGGTCCTCCAATGCCTTCTCTGTCACCAGCTCTACGTCAAGGCGGATTAGTGCGTGTTCCACACAGAGAAAGTCTCCTTCCTGGGGTTCATCGTCACCCAGGGGGACCTACGGATGGACCCAGCCCTCATCCCTCAAGCAACTACAGCTGTTCTTAGGGTTCGCACATTTTTATAGGCGATTTATTCACAATTTTAGCTCCCTAGCCACTCCCCTGACAGCCCTCACCCAGACGAGCGTGCGCTCCTTCGCCTGGACCCTGGAAGCGAGGAACGCATTTGACCATCTCATACCGTCTGGGGTCGAAGAATACCAAGCCTGACACGCTCTCCTGGCAGTTCGACCCCGTGGACCTGGTGGAGAGGGACGACCCCATTGTCCCCAACGCCCTGATTGCTGCCCCAGTATCGTGGGGAATCAATAGGCTGGTCAGAGCAACGCTACGAGGATGTACGTACCCCAGGCTGTGGGCTCGCGACTGCTTCAGTGGGTGCACGCGTCCGACCTCACCAGCCATCCGGGGGGCACCAGGACGTTGGAGTTCCTGCGTAGGAGGTTCTGGTGCCCATCTGCTGAGGGGGATACGCGCGCCTTCGTGACTGCTTGCCCGGTGTGCGCGCACACGAAGAGCTCACGTCAGCCAGTGGCAGGGCTGCTCCGACCCCTGCCTATCCCCAAGCGCCCCTGGTCCCACATCTTGCTGGATTTCATTTCCGTCCTACCCCCCTCTGATGGATACGCAGTCATCCTGGTCGTGGTGGACCGGTTCTCGAAGGCTGCCCACTTCATTCCCCTTCCCAAACTCCCGTTGGCCCGGGAGATGGCTAAGTTGGTGGTGCAGCACGTTTTCCGGGTACACAGCCTTCTCCAAGATGTGGTGTCGGAACAGGGTTTTCAGTTTGCCTCCAGGTTCTGGAAGGCATTTGCCACCTGCCTCGGCGCCTTCGTAAACTTGTCTTCCGGCTTCCATCCCCAGTCAAACAGGCAGACGGAGCGCGTCAACCAGGATCTGGAGGGGGTGCTGAGGTGCTACGCCTCCAGCAACCCAGCTACGTGGAGTCAGCGACCAGCGTGGGCGGAGTACGCCCACAATACCCTTCTCTGCTCGTCCACCGGCCTGTCCCCCTTCCAGTGCCAATACGGGTACCAACCCCCACTATTCCCCGAGCAAGAGGAGGAGGCGGCGGTCCCGGCAGTCCAGGCCCCACATCAGTCGCTGTCGCCGCACCTGGAGGCAGGTACGGGCGGCGCTTAAGCGGGCCTCGGTCAGGTCTCAACATCAGGCCAACCGCAGGCGTCGCCCGGCCCCGGTTTTTCACCCGGGACAGAGGGTATGGCTCACCACACAGGATTTTCCCTTCCGCGTGGAGTCCAGGAAGCTGTCCCCCCGGTTCGTCGGGCCATTCAGAGTGGTCCAGCGAGTCAGACCAGTGGCCTACCACCTGCAACTTCCCCCCACCATGCAGGTGCATCCCACATTCTATGTGTCCCTCCTCAAGCCCGTCGCCACCTGTCCCCTGGCTCCCCCAGGAGAACAGCCAGCTTTTACTGTGGACCAGATTCTGGACTGCCGGCGTGGGGAGGGGTCTCCAATTTCTGGTGGACTGGAAGGGTTATGGGCCGGAGGAGAGGTCCCAGGAGGGGGAGGGGGGCACTGTTACAAGAGTGGGTCGCAGTTCCGGAGCGACCCACTAGGTGTCATCCTCCGACAACCTAAGGCACCTCCTCACTCACAGTCTGGACTAATCAGTATCCTATTGGTGTCACCTGCGTATTTATGCCCTTACTTCCCTGTGTTCTCTTGCTCAGTTTTCTCTGTTAGTTTCTCTATATCCAGCAGTACTACTCAGTGTCTGATCGGAGACCTATGTACAGGTACTTGAGAAGTGTTCTCCCTGTTTCGTTATTTGTTTCAGTCGTAGGTAGTATTTCGTATTTTGGCTGTCAGACGGTTTTTGGAGACTTATTTGCTCCGCCTTTCTTTTATCGTGATAAGTCCGTTATTTTGTATTCTGGCTTCGGGACCACCAGTAAAGATCCTTGTTTCACCATCTCTGCCTACTGCCTACTGTATATCCTGCACCGCACCTAGGTCACACCTCACACCAACATTTACAGATGTCTACTTACAGTGAGGGAAAAAAGTATTTGATCCCCTGATGATTTTGTACGTCTGCCCACTGACAAAGAAATGATCAGTCTATAATTTGAATGGTAGGTTTATTTGAACAGTGAGAGACAGAATAACAACAAAGAAATCCAGAAAAATGCATGTCAAAAATGTTATAAATTGATTTTCATTTTAATGAGGGAAATAAGTATTTGACCCCATCTCAATCAGAAAGATTTCTGGCTCCCAGGTGTATTTTATACAGGTAACGAGCTGAGATTAGGAGCACACTCTTAAAGGGAGTGCTCCTAATCTCAGCTTGTTACCTGTATAAAAGACACCTGTCCACAGAAGCAATCAATCAATCAGATTCCAAACTCTCCACCATGGCCAAGACCAAAGAGCTCTCCAAGGATGTCAGGGACAAGATTGTAGACCTACACAAGGCTGGAATGGGCTACAAGACCATCGCCAAGCAGCTTGGTGAGAAGGTGACAACAGTTGGTGCGATTATTCGCAAATGGAAGAAACACAAAATAACTGTCAATCTCCCTCGGCCTGGGGCTCCATGCAAGATCTCATCTCGTGGAGTTGCAATGATCATGAGAATGGTAAGGAATCAGCCCCGAACTACACGGGAGGATCTTGTCAATGATCTCAAGGCAGCTGGGACCATAGTCACCAAGAAAACAATTGGTAACACACTACGCCGTGAAGGACTGAAATCCTGCAGCGCCCGCAAGGTCCCCCTGCTCAAGAAAGCACATATACAGGGCCGTCTGAATTTTGCCAATGAACATCTGAATGATTCAGAGGATAACTGGGTGAAAGTGTTGTGGTCAGATGAGACCGAAATCGAGCTCTTTGGCATCAACTCAACTCGCCGTGTTTGGAGGAGGAGGAATGCTGCCTATGACCCCAAGAACACCATCCCCACTGTCAAACATGGAGGTGGAAACATTATGCTTTGGGGATGTTTTTCTGCTAAGGGGAGAGGACAACTTCACCGCATTAAAGGGACGATGGACGGGGCCATGTACCATCAAATCTTGGGTGAGAACCTCCTTCCCTCAGCCAGGACATTGAAAATGGGTCGTGGATGGGTATTCCAGCATGACAATGACCCAAAATACACGGCCAAGGCAACAAAGGAGTGGCTCAAGAAGAAGCACATTAAGGTCCTGGAGTGGCCTAGCCAGTCTCCAGACCTTGCTCCCATAGAAAATCTGGGAGCTGAAGGTTCGAGTTGCCAAACGTCAGCCTCAAAACCTTAATGACTTGGAGAAGATCTGCAAAGAGGAGTGGGACAAAATCCCTCCTGAGATGTGTGCAAACCTGGTGGCCAACTACAAGAAACGTCTGACCTCTGTGATTGCCAACAAGGGTTTTGCCACCAAGTACTAAGTCATGTTTTGCAGAGGGGTCAAATACTTATTTCCCTCATTAAAATGCAAATCAATTTATAACATTTTTGACATGCGTTTTTCTGGATTTTTTTGTTGTTATTCTGTCTCTCACTGTTCAAATAAACCTACCATTAAAATTATAGACTGATCATGTCTTTGTCAGTGGGCAAACGTACAAAATCAGCAGGGGATCAAATACTTTTTTCCCTCACTGTAGATGCAAATTAGCATTTTCGAATCTGAGAGTAAATAGAGGCGAATATATTCATAAAAGTCACCTTGTACGAGAGAGATTTACATGGTTATCAAAACGTCACGCCGGGGTAAGCCTACACAAAGCACAGCCCTTATTTTAAGTGTTCTAAAATCCCCTATGGGAAAAAAAATTGTGGAAAAACTATTGGAACCATTTCCCTGTCTGACCACTAGGTTCTATGGGTATTATGACACCTAACTGTGGGGCTCTATGGCGTTGTTTGCTCTATAACCTGTTAGTTCATATGCCTTGACACTGTGATATTTAGGCCTAAGGCCGAGACAATAAGAAGACACAGTGGCAGAATAAATTCAACCACACCTTTGTTTCATCACAAAACAGAGAGCAACATCTGTCCGATGGGGTCCACAAAGCATATTGCATGTAACAAACATTTACATGACCTACAGCATGGTCAATCAAGTTAATGTTTCCGAGATTTTCAGACTCCTAAACAACTATTGATTTAGACCACTGGAGAGTTACTGCAAGTAGCAAAGAAACCCGGAGCTGCCTCCACTATTCCAGCACCATTTCAACAGCATGTCAACATAATAAAATCACCAATGCTTAGTCTAGTAAAGTGATAACTAAAAGATTCCAAAAACTATTTAGTCCAATCAACATGAACTAAATATCATGGTGCTATCCATGGTACTGATTTCTGTGTGTGTGAGTGTTTGTGAGTGTGTGTGTTTGTGTGTGTGTGTGTGTGTGTAAGTAGAAAAACATGTTGACTCATCCAGTTGAAGAGATATGCCAATACCATCCTCTCTTTCATGTTGCCAAAATGGTCTATGACTCTATCATACATTACAGGCTTTTAGTTTTTGTTTGCTCCCTAGCCTAACTTCCTTTCATGGGCAACGATTAGCCAGCTAGTTAACATTAGCTAGCCTACTACATCTAGCTACATGTCGAACTTCCATCCTCTCAGCCAGAGGCACACTGTATGAATTTATGGTTGGATCAGAATTGCCTTTATAATCATTGGCCAGTATGGAGAATTAAGTAAA